>NC_133386.1:209290891-209548391 GCF_047511655.1 Castor canadensis | reverse complement strand
GAGAGGGTTTTGGAGAGAGGTCGGGTGGTTTGGGGATGGAGTTGGCCACCAGCCAGGTTAGTCTCGGAAACTCAGGCAACTCTGCCTCAATGCATCTGTATAAACCCTGGATTGGAGACCCCGTGGGGGTGCACTATTGACCATATGAGTGAAATGCTTAACAACTTAGCCAGAGGAAAGCCACTAATCAGGGGTAGAGGGGAGCTATTCATCAGGTGCTATTTTTAATTTCCTTGGTGAGGGAGGTTTAGGAGGGAGTCTGGTTCTCATAAAGTTAAAAGAACAGAAGGAACCAAACTAGGATACAGTCAAATGATTGTGTGGATTGTGTTGATTGTGTTCATTAATACTCATAGATAATAACCATTGTCTCATTTCTGTACCTTAGCAAATAGCCATTGTCTCGCTTCTGTACCCAGGCTTGCTTGCTTCGCAAAGGAATTTTTGCCTTATAAACCCTGCTAAAAGTTGGAACGGGGCTGCTCTCTGAGACTCAACAATCTGTTGGTCAGAGCAGTTGCCAGCTGGTTAATAAAGACTCTCCTTTAAAATATTTCTTGACTGTCATGCCTCAGTTGACTCGTAACATGAGGATTGCCAAGGAATCATGGTGGTCTGAGAGAGACATTCCCCACCACCACCCAAAACACTCTCCCGGGTTTTGGCACCAAATGAAAGGAAAATGAAGCAAGAGAGAGACTGAGAAAGAATCCACAACCTTTGCAAGCAGTAGGTCTTTATTAGGGAGAGGAGACCTGAGAGGGACCCTCGGCCATCAGAGCAACACTCAGAGGGGCAAGCGCTTGCCTGTCTTACAGGCTGGGGTTTTTAAGCATCCTATAGTGGGAAAAGGGAGGTTAGAGGGGGGTGGTCATTAGAGAAAATAATGACTGCAAAGGGGGAATAGGGGAAGGTGCTGGACATTATCAGGAAGGCCATTGGAGCTGGGCAGCCAGCCATAAACGTTGTTTTTCTCTGGCCTTTTATCGGATGTAGCCATATTTGCTTTGTTTCAGTGTTTCTCAATATTCCAGCATAGATAATCTGAGAACAACTGGGAGCTGAGGCATGGCATGACATGAGGGAGTTTCAGAGGCATCTTAGTAACAGGCAACAACGTGATCAAGGCCCTTGCTACAAGAAGACCAAGACAGAAAAGTCCTCAGGGACATTTTCATTGTAGGAAGTATTCTAACTTGTTGAATTCAATTGCAAAACATAAATGCAGGTTGTATTTGCCTTCTCACATCAGATACAACCTTAAAAATTTTTGATCAGTGGCACATCACTTACAGCTTTTCCCCTTTCAAACATTTCATGAAACTTTAAAGTGGAAAAACTGCCACCTTCTTCCCACAACTATCACTGGGGAGTCATGTGAGGTAATAGGGTAAGCTTTCCATGAATATGGACATAGTGAACCCTTGCAGGTTCTGACCACCCTGAAGGCTGCCTGTAAGGTGCCCACATAACAGTGACAGACAGGGTGTATTTGGAATCACATCAGGTAACAAAGGGTTTGTCTGGATAACACAGTAGGGGGAAGTGATTTACCATTACTTCAAAAAAATCCATTTAAAAAAAAGTTGATTTTTGATGTTCAGAAGAATGATAAAAAAACAAATAACTAGAATCCACTGGGTTGGCAGGTGATTTTCTTGGGGTATCTGCATAGTGAGAAAGATCAAATCAGAATTCACAGCCACCACCAGCCCACCATTCAAGGTTCCCACCCATCCTATCATGTTTGTAGTACTGAACAATAAGTTTGAATATAGCCATCAGACAGATGACAAATCCTTAGGATAGTGGGGTGGGTGGCAGGGCCCCATCAGCAAGTCTGTGCTCAGAGCCACTTCTACGGCTGTCGCAGCTGTCTTCTGGTACCCTCTATCCTAGTAAGGTTTCTTCCATTCAGCAGAAATTTGGTCAAAGAGGACTGGTTTACAATTTCTTTAATGACAACCTTGTCTGAGTTCTATATTCTAGCTACCAAAGTATAGAAATAGGAAAATATTTAAACAGATTGAAACTTCTAGGATGTAAGCACAAGTTCAGGGTAGAAATACTCAAAGAAAATGAAATCATCATTCCAAGACACATCTGTACTCTCCTGCTCATTGTACCACTAGTCATAGTAGACAAAAATGGAAGAAATCTATGCATCCATCATCTGACAAAAGGATTAAAAGGTGAAGGATGGAGAGAACACTCTCAAGTTAGTTAGCGAGAAGACATGATTCTTATCTCCACCGTCCATAGCGCTGACCTCTTTGTCCCGTCTTTCAGCAAGAGGCCTTCCAGGATGTGACTTGCAGGCACCCTCAACTGGAGATACTTGTTCAGAATGTTGTCATGTATCTCTGCTGTGTTTGGCTACAGAAAGGAGGAAAGCCATACCGCATTTCATACAAGACAGCCCCCAGCACCAATAGTCCTCCTACTTGTGCCTACTGCATAGCTGGGATCACAGGCATGTACCACCACTTCTATCTTATTTGTTAAGATGGGTCTCACTTTTTGCTGGGGCTGGCCTTGAACAGTGATTCTCCCAATCTCCACCTCCTAAATAGTTGGGATTACAGGTGTGAGCCACTGCACCCAGTAGAACATTTTCTCAATGATTTTGGAGGCAAACATTTTTTCTTTGTTTACAGAGTGGCCATAGATGTTCTCTTCATCACCACTTGCCTGTTGAGTGACTTCCATCAATACCAGGAACTCCAGCTGGGCAGAGCTCCTAAAGTATATTAGCTTCTCCATGTTTCCACTGCCTTTTGCTGGGTTCTGTATACATTGGTGAATGTCTGAGTTCTTATGCTTATGACTGACAAATGGAATAGTAAAATATCACAATTTTGGATATCGATCTACTACATTTAATGACAATGACACAGGTGCAACATTTGGAGAATTACTATTCTTTTTTTGTGGTACTCAGGTTTAAACTCAGAGCCTCATGTTGAGAATTGTTATTCTTCCATAAAATTTTCTGTTTGGTCCTCAGGAGTGAAGCCAGTGTTTCATGGTTTTTATACTACATAGGCACAAGCAGTGAGTTCACACATGCATAGATGTAACATCTCATCAAGATCTTTCCTTGACATGAGTTACTCAAAGAATCCTGTCCTTGTGAGTGCCTTCATATTATTCTATACCTTGCCTTATACCATTCATGTTTATTGCTCTTTTTGATGAAACATTTGATAAATGTCTTTGCCTTAATTAATGGCTGTTTTCTCACTGCCAGCCCCTTAGTTCTCACAAGTCCTGAAGGTACTGTATCCGGGATCTTCTGTGTGTACACTGGAGAAAGGAAACAAATCCCTCAGCTCTTCATAAAAGTATGATTCACCTGCTTTTCACTGCATTCA
Organism: Castor canadensis; assembly: GCF_047511655.1. Lineage (NCBI taxonomy): Eukaryota > Metazoa > Chordata > Mammalia > Rodentia > Castoridae > Castor > Castor canadensis. The sequence goes on along the minus strand of NC_133386.1, from coordinate 209,545,017 downwards.
GTCATGGATGCACTCATCTATCTGAGAACCTTAAGCATAATTATAAGCCAGTCTCATTTCAGAGGAAATTGTGAGTTAAAAATTCTGCCTCCATGGTAAATAGCAAATAATAAAAATAATAGATAAAATTGCCTTTAATAACTATTGTTATATAACTTCATTTTATATTTTGTCTGTTCTTTTTTGCAGCAGAAAATAGATTTTGCTGCCTACACTTATTTAAACATGTAAAGTGTTTATTGAAATGCTGATCAAAGCCATTTGGACATTAAATATGGAAAGGCACCTAGCTGGGGTGATTGATCAGCTCCTATGTCCACAGAAAACCCTCTATGCAAATGGGAGGAATCCAGGGCCAAAGATTAGTCCAAAAGTCCCATTAAGTTCCATTTGGTTCTGACCAGCAAATGCTAGGTCATCATTCTCAATCAATTCTAAACCAGTCAGAGGTTTTGGTCACCAAAATCAGAGGTTTTGGTGAGTGACATTTGGTTGATTTATTTCAGTTTGATTACTATTACTCCTAGTATAAGTGAGTCTTAGAATGTTAGTGTCAAAATTCAAAAATAAATCTCATTAATTCATCCCACAATTGGGAAATATTTCCTCCTATAGGGTGGGCAAAATCGCCCTTGGGCTTTATTTCCTGCTCTCTAGTGATCTTATGGTTTTATCATATGAAAATATAAAATTACATCAAAGCGATCAATCAAGTTTGATTTATAGGCCAGCTAAAGAGATCCCAGTCAGTAAAATCAGAATAGTGCAAAATATAGGGCTGTCCTCATTGATGAAATGTGGGGTGTGTGTGTGTGTGTGTGTGTGTGTGTGTGTGTGTGTGTGTGCATTTGTCTGTGGTGGTGTTCTTGTTGTTGGGTATTAAATCCAGGACCTCATTCAGAAAAAATGTGGGGATTTTGGTGCTAAATACTGAATCCAGGGCCTCAGATGAAATGGGGGGGTTGGTGTTGGTATTGAAACCAGGGTTTTATGCATACTAATCATATGCTGTACAACTGAGCTATACTTCCAGCCCCCAAATGCAATCTTAATGCTCACCTCTCATTTCCTTGTAAGAAGATGTCCACCAGGGATGTCTGAATGTGCTGGACCCAGACAACCCACCACAAGCCAGAACTGGATTTGTTTAGAATGGGCATATGAGTGAGCCCATTGAGGGATAAAACCACCAGGATCATTAGGTACCAACATGTGGAGATATATAGAGAAAGGAAAGATTGTACAGTCCAGGAAACAATATTTGGAGCATTGTCCATATCTGATGCCATCTGCTTTCTCTAAATCTGGTGACATTTTCTGTAAATTTGAATTTAAGGTCTCTGGTGTCTTCAGTGGACCATCCAGGTGGTATAGCCTTCTTTAATTCAGAAACACACATCCACAAGTCAATGCCTTTTAGTTTGGTATCACAAAGTTTAGTTTTTAATACTAACAAAACCCTTTCCAAAGATGATCCATCAGGCTTTTATGAAGATTTTCATTTCCACTACACATAATTGCTGGATTAAAGATTGTGTGATGCTGATTTTTTTAATTTCCCAGAAGCATATTGTGAAAAGATTTACCTGCAAACTATGAATTTACTTTAAGTGCTTTTGTCAATTCCTACAAACAAGGAAGGAGAGTTCCTTTAGGCATAGGAGGTTTATGTAGTCCTTCATCTACTTTCATATGTCAGCCACTGATTATCTCAAAATGCAACATTTTAGTATTACCTGAAAGAGTGAATCGGAGATTAGGTAACACCAAGGACAGAATCTTAGGCCAGCACAAGTTAGGGGTTTCCATTAGTTTAGCCATTATTATAATTGCATTATTTTGTTTCCCCAATCCTGAGGACTGAGGATGATGTGCATAATTGAAATGTTACAATACTGGCCAAACTTTGCAAACAAATGGAGTATCTCTTCTAGTAAAATATACTCTGTTACTATGCAGTTCAGAGGGTCCTTCCCAAGATGGGATAATCTTCTCTAATGGTATTCTAATGACTGCCATGGTAGTAGTTCTGTGACAGGGGAAGGCTTTCACCCAATGAGAAACCATGTAAATCAATACTGACACATATTTGTACTCTTATACATATTTGTATAGGAGCTCTATAAAATCCTTTTGTCATACCTAAAACCCAGGAGGGAAGTGTATGGAGGACAGAGGATGATTAGTGAGTTCAGGGCTACAGTTGGGTAAGAGGAAAAACTTCTGGTGTTCTATGGAACAGAAGTATAACTTATATCCGATGACAATTAATTGAATATTTCAAAATAGATACGAGAGTGGAATTTGAATATTCCTAGCACAAAGAAATGTTTGAAGTGATAGATATGCCAATTATCTAATCTGATTATTGCATATTGTATACATATATTGAAATGTCACACAATACTCCATAAATGTTTATAATTACTAAGTGTCAATCAAAAATAAGAACAATTTTTAATTTTAAAAATCCTGGAAATTAAGGAAAAAAGACACATTGTGTGTGAACAGACTTTCAGGATTATGTTTGGGAAAGATCTGACAGTTTAGATAAATTGAGAGCTACTTTAGGAGATGGCTTTTGATGATATTGTTTGCCCTGCTGGGTTGTTTGTTAGCATTTTGGTGCATTAAGTTGTGCATATGTTCAAAATTGAATTGCTGTCGGCAATCAGGGAAGGTAGGTCAACCTTTTGGTCCCCACCAAATGATTTGTGTTTGACCTATTTCTATTGATACTGTCCAATTGATAACTACTTGTGCTTCAGTTATTTTCTCCTTTAAATCTAATGAAAATTTGGCTAAAGGAGGGTTGGAATGCAGGGTTAGCTGCAGCATTGACCAAAGTCTTTCCTTTCTTTTCCTCTACATCTGCTAAAGCATACCAGGGATTTTCATGATGGCTAATGCTTGGGCATTTGAATGGAGTCCCAAATATCTAAAACATAAGTAGCTTTTTTTCTTTCATCATGAAGAAAACTTTGATTTCAAAACATACTAAAATCATGAGCCACTCCAAAGTCATAACTGTTATCAGAGTACATATCTGAAATTTTAGGTTCATCTCACTGATATTTGCATTAAGGCAAATATTTTATGGGGCTAAGGTCGCCTCAGGTATGGGCTCAGCTTCTATAGTTTCAGTCAAGGACACTGGCACATCTCGCCCTCTATAGTCCATTCTTGTTGCATAGTAAATATCCTTTAATGAGCTGGATTATTAATTCATCATTATCTAGAGATGTTTTCTGCAGGTCTAAACAAGTATTAGTAATTTATTCATTAATGTTAAGCTAATTAATTAATTCATTAATGTCATGAGGAGGACTATCAGATGGGGAGGGAGAATGGGGCAAGATTAAGAGATGGTAAATTACATTATAATATCACAGTAAAAGAATCACACAGGGGGTGTGATTTATCTTGCAGATAAATGCCAAGTGTGATGGGAACTTAACAAAACTTCCACAGAATGAGGAACATACAATGTCAATGAGAAATTCATGATAATTTTGATAGCTTCTTTTCTCCTCTCCTCCTTCATCTTCTTTTTTTCTTTCTCCTTTAATTTTTATCATTTTTACATTTACTTACATGTGTATACATTGTTTGTGCCACCTTCCCCCAACCCCCCATCCCCCAACCTCCCACTTCCAGGCAAAACCTGTTCTGCCCTCTCCTCCAATTTTGTTGAAGAAAAAATATAAGAGATATGGAAGATGGTGGCTAGAGGGAGGAAGCAGAAAGCGTGCCTCCTACAGTGACATCTTGGAGAAATGCTGGAGACACACCTTGCAGGCAAGGCCACCAAGAAGAGGCAAAACTTTGACCCCTCCACACCTCCAGCCTGTGCAGAGAATCTCCACTTCACATTAAACGGAGAAACCAGGAGGGCCCCCAGGCTGCCAGTTGCCCACACCCAGATGGCTTGGGAAGACGTGGACAAGGTGAGCTAAGCGGTACGTGGTACTTCCACAGACAACCCTGGGCCAGATCAGCGTAGCCCCCTGGACAGACCGACCCCCACTGGGGAAAAAAGAGAAACTGAGTAATAAGCAATAAGAACAATAAAGACATGTAGCAAAGAGGGTGGGGCACCCTGAGCTCCAGAGAGGGGGGGAGGGGAATCCTTCCCAGAACTGTAAATAAGCTGGGCCTGGCTAGAGAGGCTCTGGCGGGAGTGGGGGCATGTGCCCAGTAATCAGGAACGGGAAAGCTTATGAGAGTGGCGGAGGGAGGAAAATCCCACAGTAGGGGGGGAAGAACCACCTCCAACGTAAGCTGTAAACAAACACACCAGCCACAGGAGCAGCAGTACTGCCCAGCAATCAGGAGCAGGAAAGCTTGTAAAAGTGGCAGTGGGAAGAAAACTCCACAGGAGAGGGGGGAAGACCCACTTCCCCCATGAACTGTAAATAAACACACTGGCCTGAGAAAGCAGGTGCAGTGTCACCTCCCCCAGTGTGCTTGCAAAGGGGAAAGCAGTGACTCTGAGTAAACAAAGCCTGTGGGGCCAGGGGAGTGTTAAGCTCACTCCTGAGATCTGCATAAATAATGCCTCCAGCAACAGCAGGCTGACATCAGCGGGCAGGCAGCCACAGCCACAGATACCATTCACAGACCTGTCTCCAGACTTTTTTCTTTCTCTCTCCTTACCTTTGATGAGAAAACAACCGAACTACACCTGCATGCTGAAAAACTTACTGAAACTGTATTGCATTTGAACTTGAGACACTTGGTGGACTTTTGTTGGTTTGGTTTTTTTTGTGCAGTTTTGTTCTACTTTATGTATCCCCTTTGATGAGACAACTACAGAACAACATCTGAGGCACCATCTCCAGGATTGCAGGCTGAGGGACGAATACCAAAATTATTAAGACTGAAATTTCATTGCATTTGAACTTGGAGGTTTTTATTTTTTATTTTGTATTATTTTATTTTATATATTTTTTTCTTTCATTTACTTATTTTTTATTTTTATTCTTATCTTTACTCTTTTTATTTTGTATTTTCAATCCTCTCTCTGTCTCTCTAATGCCTTTTCAGCTTATGGTTGATTAGTACACTGTCTCTCCCTGTTTATATCTTTGAATCTTTTTTTGTTTGTTTCTTTGTTTTGTTTTTTTCCTACTTGATTATTTGTTTTTCCCTTTTCCTTTAACTTCTTTGCTCTCCATCCCCTCTTGCCTTTCCATTCTAAATATCACTAGTGCTATTATTACAAGCCAGAAAATACTTAATTGCACACAGTACAGGGACAATAACAATATCAAGGGCAATGATGGAAAGACAGAAAAAACAGGGAAACCAGTTTGCCCACAGCAAAAAATTAGTACAAGAACCAGAGGGAAATGAAGAAAACAGATACTCAGATCCAGACTCCAACAAAATGAAGATAAACTATGCCAAAGAACCCAATGAAGCCCACAAGAATAATTTAAAAGAAGACATACTACAGGTACTCAATGAGAATTTTATAGAGATGATACTGGATATGGTCAACCAAAGTGTACAGGAAACACTCAAGAAATTCCAAGACAACAAAAATAGAGAATTTGAAAAAGCAAAAGAAGAAATAAAGGAAACCACAGAAGCACTGTATAAACACCAAAATGAAACAGAGAACATGATGAATAAACAGATAAATGAACTCAGGACAAAAACAGACAACGTTAAAGAGGAAACCACCCAGGATATGGAAAACCTCAGAAAAAAGAATGAAACAGAATTGCAAAACAAAATGGAAGGCCAACCCAGCAGAAGAACAAACAGAAGACAGAATGTCAGAACTCGAAGATGAAATGGTAATTGAAGGAAAAACCGAAGAACTATTAATTAAACAACTCAAGACCTGTGAAAAGAAAATGCAAAAACTCACCGACTCCATCAAAAGACCAAACTTGAGAATCATGGGCATCGAAGAAGGAGAAGAGGTGTGAGCGAAGGGAATGTGCAATATATTCAACAAAATAATAACAGAAAATTTCCCAAATCTAGAGAAAGATATTCCTATACAGAAGCAAGAGGCCTCCAGGACACCAAACAGACCAGATCAAAATAGAACTACCCCACAACATATCATCATTAAAACAACAAGTACAGAAACTAGGGAAAGAATATTGAAGGCTGTAAGAGAGAAAAAACAAATAACGTACAAAGGTAAACCCATCAAAATCACAGCAGACTTCTCAACAGAAACATTAAAAGCAAGAAGAGCTTGGAGTGAGATCTTCCGGGCACTGAATGAAAATAACTTCAACACCAGGATACTCTACCCAGCAAACTATCATTCAAAATAGATGGAGCAATAAAAGTCTTCCATGATAAGCAGAACTAAAACAATATGTGACCACAAAGCCACCACTACAAAAGATTCTTCAAGAGATTCTGCACACAGAAATTGAAACCCAACATAACCATGAAAGGACAGGCAGCACCAAACTACAGGAAAAGAAAAGGCAAGAAAGAAGAGAGCAACCTCAACTTAGGTACACAAAATCAAACATTCAAACAACTAAAACAACTAAATGACAGGAATCACCACAAACCTATCAGTACTAACACTTAATGTTAACGGACTTAATTCACCCATCAAAAGGCACCACTTGACAAAATGCATTAAAAAGGAAGATCCAACAATTTGTTGCTTACAAGAGACCCATCTCACTGACAGAAATAAGCATAGGCTTAGGATGAAAGGCTGGAAGAAGATTTACCAAGCCAATGGCCCCCCAAAACAGGCAGAAGTAGCAATACTTATCTCTGACAAAGTAGACTTCAAACCTACATTGATCAAACGAGATAAAGAAGGACATTCCATACTAATAAAAGGGGAAATAGACCAAAAGGAAATAATACTTATCAACCTATATGCACCCAATGTCAATGCACCCAATTTCATCAAACATACCCTGAAAGACCTAAAAGCATATATTACCTCCAAAACAGTGGTTGTGGGATACTTTAACACCCCATTATCATTAATAGATAGGTCATCCAAACAAAAAATCAATAAAGAAATCCAAGATCTAAAATATACAATAGATCAAATGGGCCTACTTAATATCTACAGAACACTTCATCCAACTTCTGCACAATATACATTCTTCTCAGCAGCCCATGGAACCTTCTCCAAAATAGATCATATCTTAGGGCACAAAGCAAGCCTCAGCAAATATAAGAAAATAGAAATAATACTGTGCACACTATCTGATCACAATCCATTAAAACTAGAACTCAACAACAAAAGTAAAGACAAAAAACTTGCAAACAGCTGGAAACTAAATAACTCATTACTTAATGAACAATTGATTATCGATGAAATAAAAGAGGAAATTAAAAAGTTCCTGGAAGTCAATGAAAATGAAAACACAACCTACTGGAAACTATGGGACACAGCTAAGGCAGTCCTGAGAGGAAAGTTTATAGCCATGACTGCATATATTAAAAAGACTGAAAGATCCCAAATCAATGACCTAATGATACATCTCAAACTCCTAGAAAAACAAGAACAAGCAAATCCCAAAACAAATAGAAGGAGAGAAATAATAAAAATAAGAGCTGATATCAACGAAATAGAAACCAAAAAAACCATACAAAGAATTAATGAAATTCTTTGGTTCTTTGAAAAAATAAACAAGATTGACAGACCCCTGGCAAACTGACTAAAATGAGGAGAGAAAAAACCCAAATTAGTAGAATCAGGAATGCTGAAGGGGAGATAACAACAAACACCATGGAAGTCCAGGAAATCATCAGAGACTACTTCAAGAACCTATATTCAAATAAATTTGAAAATGTTAAAGAAATGGACAGATTTCTAGACACATATGATCATCCAAAACTGAACCAAGAGGAAATTAATCACCTGAATGCATCTATAACACAAAATGAAATTGAAGCAGCAATCAAGAGTCTCCCCAAAAAGAAAAGTCCAGGACCTGGTGGATTCTCTGCTGAATTCTATCAGACCTTTAAAGAAGAATTGATATGAACCCTCCTTAAACTGTTCCACGAAATAGAAAGGGTAGGAAAACTGCCTAACACATTCTATGAAGCCAGTATTACACTTATCCAAAAACCAAGCAAAGACACCTCCAAAAAGGAGAACTATAGGCCAATCTCCTTAATGAACATTCATGCAAAAATCCTCAACAAAATAATGGCAAACTGAATTCAACAACACATCAAAAAGATTATTCACCATGACCACGTAGGCTTCATCCCAGGAATGCAGGGGTGGTTCAACATACAAAAATCAACAAACGTAATAAACCACATTAACAGAAGCAAAGACAAAAACCACTTGATCATCTCAATAGATGCAGAAAAAGCCTTTGATAAGATCCAACACCATTTCATGATAAAAGCTCTAAGAAAACTAGGATTAGAAGGAAAGTACCTCAACATTATAAAAGCTATATATGACAAACCTACAGTGAGCATTATACTTAATGGAGAAAAACTGAAACCATTCCCTCTAAAATCAGGAACCAGACAAAGATGCCCACTATCTCCACTCCTATTCAACATAGTACTGGAATTCCTAGCCAGAGCAATTAGGCAAGAAGAAGGAGTAAAAGGAATACAAATAGGTAAAGAAACTGTCAAAATATCCTGATTTGCAGACGACATGATCCTACACCTTAAAGATCCAAAAAACTCTACTCAGAAGCTTCTAGACATCATCAATAGCTACAGCAAAGTAGCAAGATATAAAACCAACATAGAAAAATCATTAGCATTTCTATACACTAATAATGAACAAACTGAAAAAGAATGTATGAAAACAATTCCATTTACAATAGCCTCAAAAAAATCAAATATCTAGGTGTAAACCTAACAAAAGATGTGAATGACCGCTACAAGGAAAACTATAAACTTCTGAAGAAACAGATTGAGGAAGACTATAGAAAATGGAGAGATCTCCCATGCTCATGGATTGGTAGAATCAACATAGTAAAAATGTCTATACTCCCAAAAGTAATCTACATGTTTAATGCAATTTCCATCAAAATTCCAATGACATTCATTAAAGAGATTGAAAAATCTACTGTGAAATTTATATGGAAACACAAGAGGCCACGAATAGCCAAGGTAATGCTCAGTCAAAAGAACAATGCTGGAGGTATCACGATACCTGACTTCAAACTATATTACAAAGCAATAACAATAAAAACAGCATGGTACTGGCACAAAAACAGACATGAAGACCAGTGGAACAGAATGGAGGACCCAGATATGAAGCCACACAACTATAACCAACTTGTCTTTGACAAAGGCACTAAAAATATACGATGGAGAAAAAGCAGCCTCTTCAACAAAAACTGCTGGGAAAACTGGTTAGCAGTCTGCAAAAAACTGAAACTAGATCCATGTATATCATCCTATACCAATATTAACTCAAATGGATCGAGGATCTTTTTTTTTTAACTTTTTTTTCCTTTCTTTTTTTATTATCATATTGTACTGAAGGTACATTGTAACATTTATTTATTTATTTATTTATTTATTTATTTATTTATTCATTTTTCTTTTATTATTCATATGTGCATACAAGGCTTGGTTCATTTCTCCCCCCTGCCCCCACCCCCTCCCTTACCACTCACTCCCCTCCTTCCTCTCCCCCACTCAATACTCAGCAGAAACTATTTTGCCCTTATTTCTAATTTTGTTGTAGAGAGAGTATAAGCAATAATAGGAAGGAACAAGGGTTTTTGCTGGTTGAGATAAGGATAGCTATACAGGGCATTGACTCACATTGATTTCCTGTGTGTGGGTGTTACTTTTTAGATTAATTCTTTTTGATCTAACCTTTTCTCTAGTACCTGTTCCCCTTTTCCTATTGGCCTCAGTTGCTTTGAGGTATCTGCTTTAGTTTCTCTGCGTTAAGGGCAACAAATGCTAGCTAGTTTTTTAGGTGTCTTACCTATCCTCACCCCTCCCTTGTGTGCTCTCGCTTTTATCATGTGCTCATAGTCCAATCCCCTTGTTGTGTTTGCCCTTGATCTAATGTCCGCATATGAGGGAGAACATATGATTTTTGGTCTTTTGGGCCAGGCTAACCTCACTCAGAATGATGTTCTCCCATTCCATCCATTTACCAGCGAATGATAACATTTCGTTCTTCTTCATGGCTGCATAAAATTCCATTGTGTATGGATCAAGGATCTTAATATCAGAACACTAACTCTAAAGTTGATACAGGAAAGAATAGGAAATACTCTGGAGTTAGTAGGTATAGGTAAGAACTTTCTCAACGAAACCCCAGCAGCACAGCAACTACGAGATAGCATAGATAAATGGGACTTCATAAAACTAAAAAGCTTCTGTTCATCAAAAGAAATGGTCTCTAAACTGAAGAGAACACTCACAGAGTGGGAGAAAATATTTGCCAGCTACACATCAGACAAAGGACTGATAACCAGAATATATAGGGAACTTAAAAAAACTAAATTCTCCTAAAACTAGTGAACCAATAAAGAAATAGGCAAGGGCTGGGATGTAGCTCGGTGGTACAACACTTGCCTAGCATGCATGAGGCCCTGGGTTCGATCCCAGCACCAAAAAAGAAAAGACAAAAAAAAAGAAATGGGCAAGTGAACTAAACAGAACTTTCTCAAAAGAAGAAATTCAAATGGCCAAAAAACACATGAAAAAATGCTCAACATCTCTAGCAATAAAGGAAATGCAAATTAAAACCACACTAAGATTCCACCTTACCCCTGTTAGAATAGCCATCATTAGCAACACCACCACCAACAGGTGTTGGCGAGGATGCGGGGAAAAAGGAACCCTCTTACACTGTTGGTGGGAATGTAGACTAGTACAACCACTCTGGAAAAAAATTTGGAGGCTACTTAAAAAGCTAGACATTGATCTACCATTTGATCCAGCAATACCACTCTTGGGGATATACCCAAAAGACTGTGACACAGGTTACTCCAGAGGCACCTGCACACCCATGTTTATTGCAGCACTATTCACAATAGCCAAGTTATGGAAACAGCCAAGATGCCCCACTACTGATGAATGGATCAAGAAAATGTGGTATCTATACACAATGGAATTTTATGTAGCCATGAAGAATGAAATGTTATCATTCACTGGTAAATGGATGGAATTGGAGAACATCATTCTGAGTGAGGTTAGCCTGGCCCAAAAGACCAAAAATTGTATGTTCTCCCTCATATGCAGACATTAGATCAAGGGCAAACACAACAAGGGGATTGGACTTTGAGCACATGATAAAAGCGAGAGCACACAAGGGAGGGGTGAGGATAGGTAAGACACCTAAAAAATTAGCTAGCATTTGTTGCCCTCAATGCAGAGAGACTAAAGCAGATACCTTAAAAGCAACTGAGGCCAATAGGAGAAGGGGACCAGAAACTAGAGAAAAGGTTAGATCAAAAAGAATTAACCTAGAAGGTAACACACATGCACAGGAAATTAATGTGAGTCAACTCCCTGTATAGCTATCCTTATCTCAACTAGCAAAAACCCTTGTTCCTTCCTATTATTTCTTATACTCTCTCTACAACAAAATAAGAGATAAGGGCAAAATAGTTTCTTCCAGGTATGGGGGGGTGGGGGGGAGAGGGAGGGAGCGGAGTGGGTGGTGAGGCAGGGGGTGGGAGCAGGGGGGAGAAATGACCCAAGCATTGTATGCACATATGAATAATAAAACAATAAAAATTTTTAAAAAAAGAAAAAATAGAAGAGATAATAAGAAAGACGTAGCATTTTTGCTAGTTTGGGATAAAGATAGCTATACAGAGAGATTCCTAGGGTTGCTTTCATGCACTTGTGTATTGCAACCCACATTGGTTCATCTCTACCAAACCTTTTCACTACTTCTTGGTCCCCTTCCCATAGTGGCCTCTGCTATTTAGGATTACTTTATTACTCCTCAACAGTGAGCACATCAACCACACTCAAGCTCTAGGTTTCCTTTCCTTTCCCTATTTCTCCCATGCATGTTCTCCTCTTAGTGTGCGACCCATGTCCAATAATATTCCTCCATTCATTTTGGGTCCATAATCCGCAAATAAGGGAGAACGTGTGGTTTTTGGCCTTCTGAGTCTGGCTAACTTTACTTTACTTTAAATGATGTTCTCTAGCTCCATCCATTTATTTGCAAATGATAAAATTTCATTCTTTGCGACTGAGTAAAATTCCATTGTGTACAAATACCACATTTTCTTGATCTATCTGTGGGGCATCTTGGCTGTTTCCATAGCTTGGCTATTGTAAATAGTGCTGCAGTAAACATGGGTGTGCAGGTGCTTTTGTGATAACTTGAGTTACATTCCTTCAGGTATATCCCTAGGAGTCTTCTTCTTCTTCCTTTTCCTTCTTCCTCTTCCTTCTTCCTCCTCCTCCCTCCTATTCCTTCTCCCTTCTCCTCCTTCCCCCTCCTTCTTCTCCTTCTCCCTCTCCCCCTTCCCCTCCCCCCACAATGAGCCAGCCAGGAGATGAAATTGGATTGAACCTAGGGCTTCTCACCTGCTAGGCAATTTCTTCTGTGACCTGCAAAGCTTCAGCAGTGACTAAAGTTACCCCAGGAGATATGATTGTGCACTGCCGTGTTTAATGGGCTATGTTCTCCATATTGCCGGTATTCCCGATGTGTTTCCTCCGCGTACTCCATGGCGGCTCAGGCCTGTAGTCAGAATGCTCTTCTTTTTCTTTCAGAACCCTGCCGTCATCCTGAGAAAAGCCCCCGGTAGCCTAATGGGTAGGGGCACCAAGGTGTTCCAGTCGACAGCCAGCCCACCCTTTTAAGCATAGTCAACGTGTCAGCCATCACCTAACCACACACACCAGAGGGAGCCTCCTGAGCCCAGGCCAGATTTCTGACCAGCCCCACCATGAGCTGATGTTTTGAGTTGCTCGTTATCCAGTGATAGAAAACTTATACACCCATTATAGGATTCAATGATATGTTGATTGCAAGTAACTTGGCAAACAGTGGGTGCCCTATAGATGCTGATTTCCTTTTCCCCTAATTGAAAATTGAACCTGTTATTCAATGGCGCTGAATTATACAGCCATACCTGTAGACATGGTGTTTAAACTCATACAGTACCCACACCACAGGAGAAACAGGCATCCACACCTGACCATTAGGACCAAGGCCACATTGAAAAACAAGTTTACCTTTAATCTATTAAAGCTCTGGAAGTCGAGGCTGTGCATGGATCTTTAGACACAGGCCCATCTTGCTTTGTTTTCTGTCTGATCTCTCCAGCAGGTGGGAAGCAGTGGACTGGCCACCTTTGCAAACTTCCTAGTTGGAGCTCCTTGCTGTCTGTCAGGGCACTGTCCTGTTCCTTGAGCATGAGGAGAAATAATGTTAGGGAAGGGAGTTCTGTCACCTCTGGCATTAAAGAGAGGGTTTCATAAACAGAACTTTCTCAAAAGAAGAAATTCAAATGGCCAGAAAACACATGAAAAAATGCTCACCATCTCTAGCAATAAAGGAAATGCAAATTAAAACCACGCTAAGATTCCACCTCACCCCTGTTAGAATAGCCATCATCAGCAACACCAACAACAACAGGTGTTGGTGAGGATGCGGGGAAAAAGGAACCCTCTTACACTGTTGGTGGGAATGTAGACTAGTACAACCACTCTGGAAAAAAATTTGGAGGCTACTTAAAAAGCTGGACATCGATCTACCATTTGATCCAGCAATACCACTCTTGGGGATATACCCAAAAGACTGTTACTCCAGAGGCTCCTGCACATCCATGTTTATTGCGGCACTATTCACAATAGCCAAGTTATGGAAACAGCCAAGATGCCCCACCACTGACGAATGGATTAAGAAAATGTGGTATCTATACACAATGGAATTTTATGCAGCCATGAAGAAGAATGAAATGTTATCATTCACTGGTAAATGGATGGAATTGGAGAACATCATTCTGAGTGAGGTTAGCCTGGCTCAAAAAACCAAAAATCGTATGTTCTCCCTCATATGTGGACATTAGATCAAGGGCAAACACAACAAGGGGATTGGACTATGAGCACATGATAAAAGCGAGAGCACACAAGGGAGGGGTGAGGATAGGTAAGACACCTAAAAAACTAGCTAGCATTTGTTGCCCTTAACGCAGAGAAACTAAAGCAGATACCTCAAAGCAACTGAGGCCAATAGGAAAAGGGGAACAGGTACTAGAGAAAAGGTTAGATCAAAAAGAATTAACCTAGAAGGTAACACCCACGCACAGGAAATCAATGTGAGTCAATGCCCTGTATAGCGATCCTTATCTCAACCAGCAAAAACCCTTGTTCCTTCCTATTACTGCTTATACTCTCTCTACAACAAAATTAGAAATAAGGGCAAAATAGTTTCTGCTGAGTATTGAGGGGGGGGAGAGGGAGGAGGGGAGTGGGTGGTAAGGGAGGGGGTAGGGGCAGGGGGGAGAAATGAACCAAGCCTTGTATGCACATATGAATAATAAAAGAAAAATGAAAAAAAAAAGAGAGGGGTTCAGACCATTCGCCCCCCTGAGTCAGGGGAGTCATAGCCCTCAAAGCTGGAATGTGGCTATTGTGAACTGAGACGTGCTGGAAACTGGAGGCTGAGAGTGAGTTTTGAAGATGTAGTACCAAAAAATATATACTTCATTAATTTTATATTGACCACATTACAATGATAATACTTTGGATATATTGGGTTAAGTTATTTGAATCAATTTCACCTGCATCTTTTACTTTTTTAAATGTGAATAGCAGAAAATTTAAGGTTATACTTATGCCTCACCTATCTGTATTGGACATTGCTGCCTTGGGGGATTGCTTCCCACTTCATAGCTTAAGCTGCCTTCTCAGAAAACTGCACTAGAGACCAGAAAAGTTAAGTAAAATTTAAAAATAATTGTCATTATATTCTTTCTATTTGTGAATAATAGAGACCCATAAATATAATTCATAAATCGATATGATTTATATACAAGGTTAACTGCAAATGTCCCCCTGGAAAGTCAGCCTTAAATAACAGTAGCCAGAAGTACTGAGCTTTATGGGACAAAACACACATACAAAGCCGGCGTAGTGGTGCACTTCTAAAATCCCCGCATTGCAGAGGCTGAGGAATTAATGAGTTCTAGGCCAGTTTGAGCTACTGGGATACATAGGGAGACACTGTCTCAAAAACAACAACAAAAAAGCTACATCCAAGAATTTGGCATTCTGGCCTCATTCAGCCACGGGTTGGTGGCATCAGCCGTCGCTCAGAGCAAGAGGAGGTGGGGCCTGAAGCCCTGTCCAATCAGAGGCTGTGAGTGAGAACTGTCCAATCAGGCACACAGCCAGAGTGGAGAGGGCAGGCTTTCAAAATCTCGCGGGCTCTCTCTAGAGCTGCCATCTTGGGCTCCTCTTCCAGGCTCCTTCCCGTCTGCTCAGGAAGTCCAGGTGGCACTGCAGGACCGTGTCGTCTTGCTGGATGGTCCACACGGAGGACTGAAGGCATCTTGAAAGCCAGCAAATGGTGAGTGTCCAATCCCAGAGTACAGCCCCGTCCTCGGTTCCAGAGACTCCCGCCGGGGCTGGGCCGGCGCTCGGGACCCAGGCATCCTGTGCTGTGCTATGCTGTCCTGACCTGACCTGTCCCGTGCTGCCTTTGCTGGGGGACTGCAGCCCCTGGAGCTCTCTCTGCGCAGTCCGTCCTGGGTCCCCACTGCAGGGCGGGGCTGGGCCGGCGCTCGGGACCCCGGCGTCTTGCGCTGTGCTGTGCCGACCTGTTTTGTCCCGTCCCGTACTACCCCGTGCTGCCCTTGCTGGGCGACGGCAGACCCTGGAGCCTTCTCTGGACGGAGGCTGGGCCGGCGCTCGGGACCCGGGTGTCCTCCCGGTTGCCGCCGGAGCATTGTCTGTGCAGCTCTGGCGGAAAGCCAGTCTGCGCAGATTGTGTAGTGATGACGCGGAAGATCTTCATGGGAGGACCCCGACTTTGTGGGGTTCCTGCGTGAGAGGAGCTGCCCCTTGTGGGGTCCCCAGGCCCTCCTTCCTGGGGATTCACCATTCTCTACTGAGTTTTCTAGATGTGTCGTAGCAAGTTCTCAAATACTGAACCCTAACTCCCCCCACCCACCCACCCAGTCCCTCCAGCCTAGCTTCTCCTAAGGCTGGTGATAAATCCCTAAACTTCCAGCTTCCTGCCCACATCCCCAAACACCAACTTCCCCTTTCGACATTATCAGCTATTTGTTCCCCTTACTACATTTAAAGCGAACAAGTACTTTGTCGTTGTTTTTCTCTAAGTGTTGGATGGCACCTCTGAGAGTATTTGTTTTCTGCTTGTGAAATGATCACAATGATCATTTCATGAGAAGAAAGGGTAGAAGAATCACTTAACTCTGCAAAAAACTCTTTGTGTGCGTGTCCCTCCTCTTTTTGTCCTCCCCTAGGCACAGACACCTTATCAGAATGTCTTGGGGTTGGGCGTCTTCCCTGGATACTTTACAGTGTGATGTGCCCTTATCCCACCCCAAAATCTTTTTGGTCCTGGGCTTCAGAACTGCCTGACACCAGGTAGTGGCACTAAGTGTCTTCAGCTACCATGGTTCTGGTCTCCTGGTGTTGAGCCCCTGGGTCCTCAATTCTAGAGAACAGCCCTGGATGTGGGGGTGGAGCCTGCAGGGGGCAGCTGATGCCCCAGGAGGAATATCCTGGTAAGCCCTCACCTGAAAGTTGGTTCCATATACTGGCTACCATGAATAGTGCTTCAGTGAACATGAGAATACAGCTCTCTCCTCAGCTCTCTGATTTCAGTCCTTTTGTATATATACCCAAAGTTGTAATCGCTGGACCATGTGGTAATTAACGATTTCGTTTTTTGAAGAACTGTCCTAGTATTTCAAAACTGACGTACTCAATTTATATTCCCACCAAGAGTGTACTAGGGTTCTCTTTTCCTCCTATCCCTATCCTTTGAAACACTTGTTATCTTTCATGTTTTTGATAATAGCCGTTGTAAAGCTGTACTCAGGCTGTAGAAGGGCTGCTGTTTGCTGCATTAAAGCAAGTTAGTTAGGATCCAGGCTGTCTAGTAGCTAGTGGAAGAGTGTGTTGTAAACCTTCTGGGAATAAACAGGAATCTGTGTTTTTTAACCTCTTCTGTGTACTACTGCTGGACATGGTAGCCCATGGAAGTGCCTGTGCACTTTGTGTGTCTGTGATCCAGGGAGGTTTGCACAGGCCCAGTGTACTTTGCTCCCAGAGCTTAGAGGTTTAGAGTGTAGTCTTACTCTAATGGAAGATGTTAAGGATGGGATACTGTGCATGGACAAACTCCTTCCAAGAGGACTTGGTAGAGTTATCAGTTGGGAGATAACTCTGGCCCTGTGTTATCAGTGGGGTAGGCTGGGGTGGAGGGCTTGGGAAGTGCTGAGTTCCCACTTAGCCTGTCAGAAGTCTGCCATTTTTTGCCCTTTTAATTCCCTGATGCATCTAGATGTAAGCCCAACAGTAAGCCACAGCTTCTTCCAGGAAAAAACTGGGACTTTTGAATTTTAAACCCTCCTCTACCCTGATTTCAAGGGATGAAGCCCTTGGAAGTTGTTCCATGAACAGGTAAAACCACTACTTTGTCCTGTGGCCTGGCAACTTATGTATGCCTAGTTGCTTCTCTCAGAACTAGGCGTACAAAGAGCCAAACCACAGGGAACTTTAGAGTTAGGGTGCTGTAAATATGGTCCCAGTCTTGTTCTCAGGGTGGTGCTGGGTGTTTGAGGATTCTTTCCCAATTATATGGCACATTGTCCATGGCAGTATTAATGGTCAAGTATGCCTCAGCTTTCCTCTCATTTGAATGTGGATGTTTTCTCAGTTGCCCAGTGTATACAAGTCTCTCTGCTTGTTTATGACCTTCTCTTAGATGGACTTGAACATGAGTAAATGTATTCAGTTTGTTCATGGATGGAAGGAGAGTCAGGAGCCTTCTTTTCTGTTTTACCTCTAACACCATTCCCCCTTAACATCTGGCCTTTTGTTGTTGTTTTTGTTGTTTTGTTTTGTGACCTTTACATATTCTGGCCACACACTCTACCACTGAGCTATATCCTAACCCCAATATCTGCCTTTAGGTAGGTAGTTTTATCCATTCACATTTAATGTTATCCTTGATTTGGTTGCTTTCTGTTGCTCTTAACTGTATAATTTTTTCGTTCATGTGGGTACATCTATAGATTTTGTTCATATTGTGATTCCCTTGGTCTTTATTTTGTGACATTATAATAGTTTCGTAATATATGTTACTGTCATGTACTGATAGCTACTCCTATTGCTCTTATAATGTATATATATATTATATATATGTACCATGTACATGTGCATATATGTACACAAAATACATATATATACATATAAACTTTTCAGATAAATTTTAGAACATTTTTGTTTTGATTCCTTCATTAAAAATAAAGCATGTAGAAATTTTCATGGGGTAATATTTACGAGAAAATGGTCCTCTTTGTACTGATGAGTTTTATCATCTCTGCATGGTATGTGCAATCCAGTCTTTATTTTCTTCTATAAATTTTTTTTCTCATAAATTCTACACATTCCCTGTGTGAAACACATATACATGTGAGCTATCACACGCATGTGATATCTATATAAATCTTATGTGGAGTATTTGTGTTTTGCTGTACTGGGGATTGAACAAAGGGCTTCACACTTACTTGACAAGTGCTCTACCACTTGAGCCTCACTCCCAGTCCTTTTGCTTTTAGCTTGTTTTTCAGAGAGGGTCTGGAGCCAAGTTTGGCTGGACTGGCCTTGAACCATGATCCTGTCCCTCTACTTCAAAAGTAATTGGGACCACAGGTGTGTTCCACAATGCTCATGTTTTTTGTTTTTGTTTTTGTTTTTTGAGAATCTCACTGATTTTTGTCTGAGTTGGCCTTGAACCACAATCCTCCTGTCTCTGCCTCCCAAGTAGCTGCGATTATAGTCATCTGCCACCATGCTCTACCTTACATGCTGTTTTATACTATTTATAAAACTGGATATAGAAGGTATAGAATGTGGCTGGCCCCTACAGAGTACCCCATAGTTTACTATTGTCTCTTCCTGAATGTACCTTCTCTCACCTCCACCCCCTAGGTTTCAGCACTGGATTAATTCTTCTGTATCCCCATACATGTGGAATAATTTCTGTAAGTCTGCCTGGGGTGGGGGAGTACCACTAATCTCCCACAGCTATTTTGCTCAAATAGAGAATAACAATTTACACTCCATGTTCAGTTCATGAGAATTCAATTGTTCATGTCTCCATCAATAACTGTTTAATTTTGTCTATATAATTGGATTTTAATATATGTTTCTCTAATTTCTGAATATAGTGAGTTTCTTTATGATTATTGAATGCTTTAATATTTCCCCTGTAGAGGGGCTGATGAGCAGGGGCTCTTGCCTGTTTTTGGTTTTTTTTTTTTTCATGGATTTCTGAGTTTTCCTTTCTTATTAAACATGTTGGTATGTGTGAGGCAATTATGTTCTCCCACTATGTCACTTCTCTTTTTTTACCTTCTAATTCATAAAATAATTCATTTGATGAATAGAATTTATATTTTAGTGTCCAATTTATGAATATTTTTCTTTTTAATACTGTTTTGTGTAAATTTGAAGAGCTTTCCCTGTCCTAAAACACTTAAATGTTTTATAGTTTGCTTATATTTAGGTATTTATTATCTCTGAAAATGATTCATTATGTGGAATAAAGAAAGGGTTCAGTAGCATTTTTGCCATACAGATACCCTATTGTCCCAGCAGTTTTCATTGGACAGAGAGTCTTTTTTTCACCTTTTCTGCAGTGCAGCCTCTGTCTTTTGTAAGTGTTAAAGAGGCGAGGGTCTTTTTAAGGGTTCCACAGGTCTACTTATTGACCTCATTACCAGGTCTACACTGATTGCCATGTTTTTATAACATACAGTCCTGTGCTGCTTAATGTATAATTGTGGCTGTAACATATACCCTCGGTGTGTAATGGACTATACTCTCTAGGTTTGTGTAAGTATATGCCACAGTGTTTGCACAATGACAGGAAGAGTCACTCCCAGGTCAGCAAGGTTAAACTCTGCCACAAGATTCAAGGGATAGGTTTGGAAAACAACGTATGAGATACTCAAATGGGAGTGTCTCAGAAAGTACTGCTTAGGGGGAAAACAGCAAATAAACTCTATTAAGAAAAAAGAATCAAATCAAAACCTAAGCTTCCATCTTAAGGTAATGGGAAAAAAATAGACAAAATCTAAAGTAAGTAGAAGCAAGGAAATGATAAAGATTATAGCAATGATCAGTAGGACGAGGAAGAAGAAAACAGCTTACCAAAGGCAGGTTCGTAAATGATCATTAAAATCAACAAAACTGTAGCTAAGCCAGTACAAAAAGAGAAGACTCAATTAAAATCAGATATTGAGAGCTGGCAGAATGGATCAAGTGATAGAGCACCTGCCTAGCAAGCGTGAGGCCCTGAGTAAAAAACCCCAGCACCACCACCAAAAAAAAAAAAAAATCAGATATTGAAGAGGGAACATATCCTTACAAAAATGGAAGAATATTTAACTATGTAAACAGTCTTATGCAAATACATTTGATAATTTAGACAAAATGAACAAGTTTCTAGTAGCAAACTACTAAAACTAAGTCAAGAAAAAAATCTGAATAGACCCATTCCAAGTAAAGAAATTGTATTCATGATAATAAAAAAACTACACACAAAGAAAAAAATCTAATGTTTAGAAACTTCACTGGTGAATTCTTCCAGATGTTCAAAGATATAATGTCAGTTCTTCCCATTGTTTCCAAAGTGTAAAGATACCTCCTAACTCATTCTGTGAGACACTGATACCAGCACCCTTACTGAAATCTACTTGGTTCATACTTATCTTGCTTAGGAAAACTTTTGTGTATAATTGTGATGTTCTGTTTAATATTCAAATGTCCCATCTTATTCAGCATTTATATCTCTTACATTCTCCTTGTCTGATTCAACTTTGATAGTTTTGTCTATCCTAACTTCTCTCATTTTGTACCTCTTCCTTAGGCTTTGGACCAGAGGTTTAACTCCCTGCTGAATATCTAAACAGTACCTTAGGCTCAACAAATCCAAAATAAAAACTACATCCTCCATTCTTCCCTTACATATGGTATTACTGCCAACTTGACTTGGCCCACACCACCAAGAGGAGTGACTGTTTTCACTCTCCAGTTCAATGCTATACGGTGTCAAATCCTGGTCCTTTTGTTTCTTGTTTTAAAATTTTTTTGCAGTGTTTACATGTAATGCCTGTAAAGAGAGAGGACTTTTTGGTGCTCATTTCTTATGGGAAATACCACACTTGTAAAACTTGAATAGTTTATTTGCTCAGTAATGGGGTTTTTAACCCTGCTAAGCAGTGCTACAAAGTGTGGTGACAGCCTTAGGAGTCAGTGGGAGAGAGCATTCAGGGTTAGTGGGACACATTTGAATAAGAGTTAAGAGAAAGACACACAAAAATAAAAGCAGCACAGATTTTGATGGTTTGTACCTTTTGCTTATGTATACTTACAGCGTTTCTACTTGTAGTTTGCACTAATACAAAATTATGTTTTTGGTTCAAAAATGCTTTTCATACTTTCTGTTTTTAATTCTCTTATTTCGAATAATCACTTAAAATTAATAGGGAAAATAGATTTGTATATCAATAGTCTCTGATTTTGTACTAAAACTAATAGTTGGTTAAAAACAAAATGTTTTATTGACATTAAATGTATATAAACTAAAATGCGATGTTTTCATCATTCATAAATGTTTTAGTTTAGTGGCATTAAGTTTAGTGGCATTAAGTATACTCCCATCAATTTGTCGTTACCATTGGCCACCTTTCCCAAATGACACTCTGTACGCATCACACAGAGCATACCTATTCTGCTCTACCTCAGGCCTCGGCAGCACCACGATTCTAGTTTATGTCTGTGCATTTGTCTACTCTACAAACCTTACATGAGCAAATTCAAACTGTTTGTCCTCTTGTGACTGGACTACTTCATCTCACATATTGCCTTCAAGCTTCACCCATGTAAAAAATTTTCTTACTTTTGAAAGCTTAGAAATATGCCAATATATGTATAGAGCACATTTTGTTTATCTATTTATCCTTCTGTGATGCTTGTATTATTTCCATATTTTAGGTATTTTGAATAATGAAGCTATTAACTGTACAAATATCTGTTCCAGTCATAGTATATATTTAGAGTAGGATTGTTTGATCAATTTATAAATTCTGTGTTAGTTTTTTGAGGAATCTTCATACCATCTTCCACACTGGCTCTATCTTTTTACATCCCCCAACCCCAGCAATGTACTACGATGCAGGTTCTGCATCTTTTCCAACACTTCGTATTTCCTGGCTTTTTTTCTGTCCCATCAGGGCCATTAAAATTTGTGTAAAGTGGTATTTCATTGTGATTTTGATTTCCATTTTCTGAATGACCAGCGATATTGAACATCTCCTGTGTTTGAAAGCCATTTGTGTATCTTAGCAGGACTGTTTATTCAACCATGACCCATTTGTAATTTACTTTGATTTTTAATTTCTGGATTAGAGAATATATGTATTCTGGATATTAATATCTTATGAGAAATAAGATTTGCACATATTTTATTGCATTCCATAGGTTGCCTTTTACTCTGTTAGCAGTTTCTTTCATAGATCAGAGATTTAAATTTTATAAAACTCAACTTTTCTTTTGTTGCTTCTGCTTTTGGTGTCATATCAAAGAAATTATTGCCAACCCTACTGTCATGAAGTTTCTCCCCAATGTTTTTTCTTATCTAAACATTTCAAATTCACAATTATTTTTGATATTGTAACATAAAAAATAAGATGATTCTTACTCATTTATTTAGAAACTAATACTCAAATGTGAATATTCCATGTTTCTAATTACATTACCATCTATTATCTCTAATGACCCCATTAGTGTTCTGAACATGCCAGGTTCCATTGGCTAAGCAAATTGCTAAGGGCAGCCCACCTTCTAGAGGAATTCATTCACAGCTCAAAGGAAAAAGTGTGAAAGAATCTGGCAATCCTTAATGTACTCAAATGTCACTGTTCAATACATTTTGTTCAACAAAAAGTCTCATTTCCCTTGTGATTTCTTGTTCACTTACAAGTTATTTAGGAATGTATTACACAGGCTCCCCCTTCTCAGTAGAAGGTAAGTTCCATGACAGTAGATGTCTGAAGCAGAATAGTGTCAAACCCTATATATATGTGTTTTTCTATACATACAGACCAGTGATACAGTTTTATCAGTCACAATATGACAATATTAATTTAGTTTATGTTAGTCACAATATGACAATATTAATAACAGTAACAAAGTATAATAATTTTCTGTAATAAGAGCTATGCGGATGTGATCTCTGTCATGTGATGTGAGATGACAGAGCACCAGCACAATACGATGAAGTGATGTGGAAGATGTGGGCATTGTAACTTAGAGTTAGGCTACTACTGATCTTCTGATAGCATATCAGAGGACTGCCTCCTTCTGTTTATCCTGCATGAACTCACAGTATGCTTCCACGAGCAAGAAGAGGGGTGAGAGGATGTCCTGGGCTTCAGGATGTGAAATCGTAGAACCTGCTGTGAGCTTCAGTGAGCAAGAATAGGGGCAGGAGGATGTCCCACTTTCAGGATGACCTGATATGAACCTTGAGTTTGACATGTCTATTTTCCAGCCAACACTGCTCCTCCCTGGATTTGTCACCTTGAAAAAAAACTTGTTTATATATTTCAGATTCAGTTTTTCATTAACTATAAAAATCTATTTTGTTAGTTGAGCTTGAAATATAAGAAATATTTCCAAAGAGTCAAGGTAGATGATAAATAATAGAAAAAGTGAAGAGAATGTAAGAGTCAGAAACTGTAGCTCTTATTTTAGTTTCTATCCTTAAATGTGTGTCTCCATCCTAGCTACTTGGGAGGCAGAGATTGGGAGGATCTCTGCTTCAAGTCCAGCCTGGACAAAATGTTCATGAGAGCTCCTCTTCAACCAATGTCCAGGCACAGTTGTCATCCCAGCTACTCAGATAGGAGGACCACTGTCCAGACCACCGTTTTGAGATAGCAGAACCCTATCTCAAAAATAACCAATGCAAAAAGGGCTGGTAGAGTGGCTCAAGTTGTAGCACCTGCCTAGCAAGTACAAGGCCCTGAGTTCTACCCGCTAGTAAGGCCAAAAATAATTGTGTATGTCTCAATAGTGTCTTTAAAAACAATAGCAAAACCATCATGCTCAAATAGATTTTTAAGTTTTACACAGTGAAACATAGTTTCATTGACATGAGATTTTTCTAGCCTGTTTTAATGTGTACTCCCGTTTTTATATGTACACATAAAATACAAGTATTTGATCAGTTTTGCTGCCTTTTAAATTTCTCTAAACTGCACACATTAATGGGTTTTACTGTGATCTCACATGTGCATATATCATGCTTTGATTGTGTTCACATTCCCTTCTACCCTTTCTTGAGCTCCCTTCTATTCCTCTGGGCCCCTTCCCTAATAGTCCCCTCCCCCCCCATTTTGATTTTCCACATGAGAGAAATTACTGTGTCTGGCTTGTTTCACTTAACATGATGTCCTCCATTTCCACCCATTTTCCTGCAAATAGCATGATTTCCTTCTTTATGACTGAGTAATACTCAATCATGCATATGTATCATATTTTCTTTATGCATTCATCTGTTGATGGGTACCTAGGCTGATTCCATAACTTGTCTGTTGTGAATAGTGCCACAATAAACATTGGTGTGCAGGTATCTTTATTGTATGATGACTTCATTTCCTTCCGATAAATCCCCAGGAGTTGGTATAGCCCAATCTTATGGGCTATATGGGCTTATGGGTTCTATTTTTAGTTTTTTGAGAAATCTCAGTAATGCTTTCGTTGTAGCTGTACTAATTTACATTCCCAGCCAACAGTGTATATGTATATTAATTTGTAATAGACTTATGTAAGTTTCTGTTCTCTTCACATCCTTGCCATCATTTGTGGTTTTTTTGTTTTCTTTATTATAGTCATGCTGAAGTGAGATAGAATCTCAGTGTAGTTTTGGTTTACATTTCCCTGATGGCTAAAGATCTCAAATATTTTTCATATATTTATTGGCCATTTGTACTTGTTTTGAGAACTGTGTGCACAGATCATTGGCACATTTTTTGATTGAATGACTTACTGTTTTGATGTTACGTTTTTTTAGTTCTTTATATATTCTGGATGTTTCCTTTGTCAGATGAATAGCTGATAAAGACATCCTTCTAACCTTATAGGTTGCCTCTTTCCTCTGTTGATTGTTTTGGGGTTTTTTTGGCTTTTTTTTTTTTTTTGCTGTGCAGATGCTCTTAATGTAACGTATTCTTATTTGTCAACTCTTCATTTTTGTTTCCTGGTCTATTGGAATCCTATTAAGGAAATTGTTGCCTGCGCCAATATCTTTTTGTTGTTTTTGGTACTGGGGTTTGAGCTTACGACTTTGTGCTTACTAAGCAGGTGTTCTCCCACTTGAGCCACACCTCCAGTTCCTGTATCAGTAACTTGAAAAGTTCTGGTGAAATTCTGCAGTGAATCCGTCCCTTCCTAGGCTTTTCATTATTGCGAGACTTTTTATTAATGATTCAATCTCATTGCTTATTATTGATATGTTTAAGTTTTTATATCCTCCTTGTTCAATTTTGATAGGCCATACGTGTTCAGAAATGTGTCCATTTCTTCTTTATCCTCCAATTTATTGGCATATACTTTTAGAAAAAAAATTCCCTACTCTTACAAATTTCAGTTACCTGTTGTAAATCCCCTTTTCATTGCAAGTTTTACTTACTTGGATCTTCTCTCTGTTTCTGTTTCTTAGTTAAGGGTTACTCGGGTGATCTAAGACCTATATATCACACTGACTGCTGCTTTCTGAAATCCTGCATCTGGCTTCCTGAACCTCCACTTTTAAAGGGGATATGTCCTCTGTTCTCCAACATGTCACAGAACTCTTTCCCTATCACATAGAGCTCGCAGAGTAGTTTTTATTTTATTTATTTTGTCAGTAGCTCTCTCCCAGGACCAAACTGGGTCTCAAGATAGATGCCCATTGAGTCAGGACAGTAATATTACTTACTACAGACTCCAGGAGAGAGGAGTCTTTAACTCCCAGAGGGACAATGGCTATTCAGAAATATCTCTTGGATTGTTGACATTGATATTACTAGTGAGCCTTGCTACATATTCATAAACCACCCCAGAACTATGGAATCCTAATCTGTGCATTAATAAGAGCTCCAATTCATATACACAGGAAAGTTTGACAAGTACTCTTCTAACTCACTGATTTTCTTATCTGAGAACTGTGCATGGATTATCTTGTATAATATAAATGTACCACTTAAAATGTATATTCTTGTCTGGATGCCTTAACTTTGCTTTTATGTTATCTACACTGGTTTTGTGGATCTTATGTCATCCTCTTTCCTCAGAGTTAGATAATACATCACTGTGTTAAAAAGTATCTTATTTAATAATTAAGGTCATTTATCTGTATCAGCACCAGTTTGCCTAACTCATCTTGGATCAAATCAAGAACTCCGTCAATGATTACATGGTCAATGTGCTATTTATTCACTTATTTTTATTTCAGGAGCTGTTGACCTTCAGGGATGTGGCCATTGATTTCTCTCAAGAGGAGTGGGAATGCCTGGACCCTGCACAGCAGAATTTGTATAAAGATGTGATGTTAGAGAACTACAGAAACCTGGTCTCATTGGGTGAGAACAACTTCCCTACAGAATTCCTTATTTACTACCAACATTTAATTTCCTTCCTTTAAGGAATATCTCTTGGGAGCTTCTACTTTTCAAGAGTAAATTTCAGATTCTTCTAAGGAAAAAAAAAATGGGCACTGGTTTGTACAGACAAGAAAATGTGCATATTCTTGTCTTCAACCACCCTCTTTCTTAGTATACATCCTAACTGCAGTGGTAATTATAGAAATTACAGAAATTCAGTGCTATAAAATACTGTAGCCAACATCTTGATTTCTTTTACCTTTGTTTTGGTAGTAGTTGTAGCGGAACTCAGAATCTGCCAATTGGAAGGGTTTTCTAAGTATTTTAATGTCAGGAAACAACATTCAGAGAAAGAATTTTCTAGAATCTCCCTTTATATCTTCTCTTTTCTACTACTACCAGGATATGCTACCAGGATAGAAATTACTTTGAGAACCACAGCAAATGTCATGTCCTATTTTCCAATACACAGGTCTTGCTGTCTCTAAGCCATACCTGGTCACGTTTCTGGAGCAGAGCAAAGAGCCTTGGCATGTGAAGAGACAAGAGACAGTATTCATATTCCCAGGTCAGTAGGAATGAATGAAACAGAGGATGCAGGTAAGAGGTCCGCAGGGGTGTGCGTTGAGAAGCGCTGTTCCAGTGGAAATGATTTTTCACCAGCCTAGGTTTATTTCTTTTGCTGTCACAGAAGGAAGTCTCCTGTCCTGTTTATCAAGCCCATTAAAACCTCTACTCTCTCCTTTCCTCCATTGATCTTCCAGCACATTCATAGTGACACTCAAAGCCCTCTCTTATTGGGGGTCTGCATGATCTGATTGCTCTTCCCTTGCTTCTTGGCCTCAGAAAATTTCTAAAGACCTTAATCATTTATATATTTATTCATTAAAATTGTTTCATCAGAGCTCTTTATGAATGATCATAATGGGTTCTCTATGAAGCTTTTCTGCTGTACAACAAATACTAGCATTCACAATGACTGTTCTTCATGGGTATATTGTAACAGTTGAAATTGTAGTTATTTAAAAGTTAAAAAATGG
Source organism: Castor canadensis (assembly GCF_047511655.1). Lineage (NCBI taxonomy): Eukaryota > Metazoa > Chordata > Mammalia > Rodentia > Castoridae > Castor > Castor canadensis. The sequence continues at coordinate 209,517,143 of NC_133386.1, read as the reverse complement.
TACATCTATATTTAGGATTTATGGGTTAAAGTTTCTCTTGTTTTACAATTCCTTTTTCTGTGTTTCATTTTTTACAGTAGGTTCCTTCATACTAGTTAATAATGTTTTTAGTTTTTAACCTATGTATTATTATTGGACAAAAATTTTCAATACTGTAAAAATTTAGAACAGGAAAAGGTAAAATTAAAACATGTATGAATCATGTGTCTGTTGCCAATAAAATTATGTTTTCATTTGCATATAAATATTACCCATTTTGCTCATGACTTTATATTTTCTGTCTTGGTGCTGAGTAGTTTTTTTATTCTTAAAAGTTTTCATGAAAGTTATTGGTGAATCAATTGCCTAGTTTAAGAGAAACACGTGATTTAAAGTAGCTTTCAAACACTTTTAAAATTCTGTTTTTCTTTTATGTATTTTAAAATTTTTGTGATCAAAACTATATCAAATAAAATTTACTGTCTTAAATATTTTAAGTACACCGTTCAGTAGTGTTAAATATATTCACATTGTTATGCACCGTATCTCTGAAAAGTTTTCTTCTTGCAAAACTAAAATTAAATATCCATGAAAAAACAAGTGCTAGCTTCCATCTCCCTCCTATCCATCACATTTCTACTTCCTGTTCTACAAATTTTACTACTTCTGATACGCAAGTGGGATCATACAATATTTGCCTTTTTGTGACTGACTTATGTCACTTAGCCTAATGTCCTCAAGATTAATCCCTAGTATAGGTATTTTGAGATTTCTTACCTCTTAAAGGTTGAATAATCCATTGTTTCTGTATTCCAGATTACCTTCATACACTCATGTCTGGAGACATCTGGGTTGTTTCTACCTAATGGCTCTTGTGAATTAATGATATAGTGAACATTGGTGTGGAAATATGTCTTGATTTGTTCATGTGTAAGGGTTTATCACTGTGCTCTCTACTCTGTTCCATATGTCTATTTGTCTGACTTCACATCAGTATCAAACTGTTCTCATTAATGTAGCTTTTAATATATTTTGAAATGAGAAGGCATAATGCTTCCAGATTTGTTTCTCTTTAAATACTGTTGAGCACCTCATGGAGCCTTGAGATTCCGTATGATTTTTAGAATTGCTTTTTCTGTTTCTGCAAAAAATGTTGGGATTTTGATAGAGATTACATGGAATCTCTAGAAAACATTGGACAGTATTTAAAAATATTACCTTATTCTTAAAACTATATTCAGGAGGTGTATTATTTAATTGCACGTATTTGTGGATTTTCTTATTTTTCTTTTTTTAAAAAGTTTTTCTTCCACTGTTGATTTGTTTTTATTCCCTTATGGTTAGAAAAGAATTTCAGCATTTTAAATCTATTAAGACTTATTTTGTATCCTAATACTTGTCTATCCAGGATGAGCAATTTGAGAAGATTGTGTCTGCAAGTCTAGTAGGTTTGTGATATTTTTGAAGGTCTCTGTTTCCTTATAATCATTCTTTGTGGCTTTATTTTACATTACAGAAAGTGGGGAATTGAAGCCTTCTATTATCGTTGTGCTTTCCATTTCTTTCTTCAGTTCCATCAGTGTTTGCTTCCTATATTTGGGACATGTGATGTAAGTTGCATATATATTTATTATTGTCACGATATCCTAGTGAACTGTCCCTTTTGTCTCTATATAATATTCTTCTTTGTCTTGTTAAAAGTTTCTGAGTTAAAGTATATTTCATCTTCTATGACTATTTATGTTTTAAAGTATATTTTGCTTAAAATAATTACTGATATGGCTGCTTTCCTTTGGTCACTTAATGCATGTACTACTCTTTCCATCCTTTCACTTTCAGCCTGTTTTGTGACCTTAGATCTAAAAAGAGTCTCTTGTAAACTGCATATAATTAGATTTTCTTAGGTTTAATCCCATTACCCGATTCATGTGTTTTCTTTGGGGATTAACTATAAACCATTATACTTAAAGATAATACTGAAGAACTTATTTATTGCCATTTTGTAAGTTGTTTTCTGTATTTCTTATAATTGTGTCATTGATTTGTATAGTGACACACTTTAGTTCTTGTCCATTTCTCTCTGTTTATCTTCTGTAGATGTTTTGTCATTTATGTAGGGATTATGATACTATATTTTAAACTGGTAATAACTGAACTTCAGTTCCATACAAAAATCCTTTGTCTTTCATCTCTCTTCAGTGTTATGTTACTGATATCATAGCTATTATATATTATAAATCCATTAACAGGTTTATAATGATGTTGTGCTTTTCTCTTCCAAATTCTGTAGCAAAATTAAAAGTGTTATATATATCTTCATTACAGTAACTGTGGAATTCTGTATTTGTGTAAGTATTTTCTTTTCCCAGAGAGCTTTAAAATTTCATACGATCTGCATTGATCTGCCTATAGGAAGGACTCCGTTGGCATTTTTGGTAGGGTAGGTATAGTAGTGATGAACTTTTGAGCATTCATGTATCTTGAAAGTCTTATTTTTTTTTTCTTATTTATTTTACTTTTGAGGGATGGTTTTACTGAATACAGTATTCTTGGTTGGTAGCGTTTGTTCGTTTAGCCATTTGGCTGTATTCCCCAACACTTTTTTAGATTCCAAGGCTTCTGCTGAGAAATCCACTGATAATTATATAGAAGCACCTTTATAGGTGACACATCTTTTCTCTTGCTGATCTCTAGATTCTCAGTTTGTGGTTTTTGAAACTGTGAATATAATGTGCTTCATTTTGAGTTTCTTTGTGTTTATTCCAGTTGGAGATAATTGAGCTTTTTTAAATTTTTTATCTGTTTCCTTGCTGATGCTTCCAATTTCTTAGACATTATTTCTTACTGCATTCTTCAGCTGCACAATGTCTGTTTACATTTTTATTTCATTGTTCATATTCTCATTTCCTTATTTCATTCCCTTTTCTGTGCTCTTGTTTACCTTATTAAATGTCTTTCAAATGGTTATTTTGAATTCTTAGGTAATTCATAAATCTTTGTTTCCTGATGGCCACTTTCCCCTAGTGTTTTATTTTGTTCCTTTGATTGAGCCACATTTTCTGATTCTTTGTATGCTATGTAACTTTTGTTGATTTGTCCCAATAGTAGATTCGTACAGTTATTATGGAAATTACTCAAAAACTTAAAACTAGAAGACCATATGATCAGCAACCATGTTACTGAATATATGGCCAAGGGAAACTAAATCAATTCAGTTCAGTATTGTTTACAATAGCCAAGAGATGGAATCAGTCTAAGTGGCCCTCAATAGATGAATGAATAAAAAACATGCTTGTATGCACAATGAATTCCTATTCAGCCATAAAAAAGAGGAAATCATATAATTTTAAGAAACATGAGCAAGCATGCAGGAGCTTGCATTAAGTGAGATAGACACAGAAAGTCAATTACTACAGGGTCTTACTCATGAAATCTGAGAAAGTTACACTCAGAAATGTAGAGAATAAGTGGTGGTTATCATTGGCTGTGCTTCTTGGGGAATTTAGCCAAATATTGTCCAAAGGTTCAAAATTTTAGTTTAATAGGCATAAGAATATCAAGATTTCGATTACACAACATGGCAAGTGTATTTAACATATTGTGTTCCATTATAAATTCCAATAGAATGGATAAAAAGCATAAAAATGATAATTATATAAATTAACTCATGCTCATTAGCTAGATTTAGCCATTCTACCATGTATATGTACTTTAAAACACCATGATGTGCATGGTAAATACATATAATTTAGTTTTTCAACAAAGTCAAATAACAGTAAAATTAAGAAAAAAAACAACCCAGTCATTTCTCCCAGTCTCTATGAGTTGACTTCATGTAGATAATACTGACACTTAACAGCTGCACTAGAATTGTTGGAATATATATTCTTTCAGTTTGTGTCCTCTCTGGATGTCTGTTTATACTTTTCCAGTTTGTTAGGTTTGCCCATATTTCTTCTTTAGAGCCTGTAGGCTCTCCTACTCATGTTGACCACCTGTGGTATTGCAGTAATCATTTACCTTTGGCCTGAGTTAGTCCAAACTGTCATCTGAGATATAACTGTTACCTCCTACACTCTGTATCAGGGTAAGCGGAAACCATTTTTCAGACAGCTCCCAAGAAAGCCAGAAATGTGGACATATGTTGTACTATTCTCCTTCTCAACTCTGAGAGGGGGTTTAGAAGATTTTCCCCTTATTTCATAGTGTTGTATTCAGGTGGAGGAAGAAGTACGATTGACCAAAATAACAAATTTTCCTTCCCCCTACTATATGCTTCCTCCTAGTAGGGTGCTTATCTGGGGTGCTCTGCATTCTTAGATGGTTTTGGAAGTTCTCACAGATTAATTTGGTCAGTATATTGTTGTTAAGTTCATGTGCCATGGACTAATGAGGACCATGGGATTTTTATTCTGCTATCCCACTGATGTACCCAGCTTGATATAATTACATATTACCTTGCAAAGTATATTCACCTGAGTGTAGTAAGTGCGATGATTTGTTATTTTGATTTCTTTCAGATATGTCATCTCATTATACCCAAGACTTTTCACCAGAGCACAGCATAAAACATTCATTCCAAAAAGCGATAAGTGGAAGATATGGAAATTGTGGCCTTGCCAGTTTGCATTTAAGGACAGAATGGGAAAGTGCAGGTGAGAGTAAAGGTCAGAAAGCCTGTTATGATGGACATAACCAGTGTGTGACACCTAACAGTAGTCAAAACTTCACTGACGACAGAGGTGAAGAACATAAAACATCTCAGAAAAATACTCAAGTTTTGCCAGTTTCTTCTGAAGAGCCATATGTTTCTATAAATAAACATCCACAGCAATTTTTTAAACATATCTTTGCTCTGAAAGGAAATTTGGAAAATCTGAAAAGGGGCCTAATCCATGATTCAGTTAATAACTTGGATAATTTCAAATGTAGCATTGGATTAAATTTTCATTCAGATATTTCTGTAGACAAGAGATTTAAAAATGAACAAATTTCTAAATGTGATGAATTTGAGAGATCATTTACAAAAAGCTCAGTTCCCTCTAGTGCCAAAATATACAATTTTAATAAGCATAACAAGGTCTTTCCTTACCCATTATTGGTTAATCAAAATGTGGATATAGGTACTTGGAATATACAGTATATAAATAATGAAACTGGGCAGACCTTTAGCCAGGGCTCTACCATCAATAATTACCAGGGTTTTTATATTGGTGAGAAACCTTACGAATCCAGTGAAACTCATAAAAACTTTAGTGGTGGCTCAGATCCTAATAGCCATCAGTGTGCTCGTTTTCCAAAAAAACCTTACAAAGGTAAGAAATGTGGGAAACTCTTTCAATGCTCAAAACTTAATATACATCAAAGTCCTCATATTCAGGACAAGCCTTACAAATGTGAAGAATGTGGCCAAGCTTTTAATCAAAGCTCAAACCTTATTCGACATCAGAGAGTTCATACTGGAGAGAAACCCTGTAAGTGTAAAGAATGTGGCAAATCCTTTAGCAGTTATTCCTATCTTACTATACACCAGAGAATTCATACTGGAGAGAAACCCTACAAATGTAAAGAATGTGGTAAAGCCTTTATTGATTGTTCAACCTTTGCGCACCACCAGAGAATTCATACTGGAGAGAAACCCTATGAATGTAAAGAGTGTGGTAAGACCTTTAACAAGTGTTCAAACCTCAGACAACATCAGAGAATTCATACCGGAGAGAAGCCTTACAAGTGTAAAGAATGTGGCAAGGCCTTTACCAAGTGTTCAACCCTTAGACAACATCATATAATCCATACTGGAGAGAAACCCTACAAATGTAAAGAATGTGGTCAAGCTTTTAATCAAATTTCAAACCTTACTCAACACCATAAAATTCATACTGGAGAGAAACCCTACAAATGTAAAGAATGTGGCAAAGCCTTTAACAAGTGTTCAAGCCTTAGACAACATCACAGAATTCATACTGGAGAGAAACCCTACAAATGTAAAGAATGTGGCAAGGCCTTTATTCAGATTTCAAAACTTACTCAACACCAGAGAATTCATACTGGAGAGAGACCGTACATATGTAAAGAATGTGGCAAAGCCTTTAACAATTGCTCAACCTTTATTTACCACCAGAGAATTCATACTGGAGAGAAACCCTATGAATGTAAAGAATGTGGCAAAACTTTCACCAAAGGTTCAGATCTTAAACAACATCAGAGGGTTCACACCGGAGAGAAACCCTACAAATGTAAAGAGTGTGGCAGAACCTTTACCAAGTGTTCAAGCCTTAGACAACATCACAGAGTTCATACTGGAGAAAAGCCTTACAAATGTAAAGATTGTGGCAAAGCCTTTAATCGTTGTTCACACCTTACAGTACACCAGAGGATTCATACTGGAGAGAAGCCCTACAAGTGCAAAGAATGTGGCAAAGCCTTTTCCAAGTGTTCAAGCCTTAGACTACACCACAGAATTCATACTGGAGAGAAGGACTAAAAAATGTAAGAGTGTGACAAAGCCTTTGTTCAACTTTTAAACCTTATTCAATACCGGAGAATTCATACTTTACAAAAACCTCCTACATATAATGACTGTGGAAAGACCTCTGTTCAAAATAAACACCTCAAAGAGCAGCAAAATATTTGAGGTAAACTACCCTAAGAAAAGTACACCAGAAATATGAAATTGCTACATGAGAATAAGAGAGTCCACAGCATTTGGAATCACTGACATGCAGTTAGATAAGCAGCATTTTACAGAAAGTGCAGAATAATTAATTCATAAGAAGCTAAGATGAGAAAGTTCTGAGGATAAGTATTTAGACCAACTTCTTATTATGCTATTATACATTGCTGCTAGTCTCAAGCCAAATGGGAAGGCTTAAAAGAATCTTTAGAATAAAGAAAAACAAAGTAAAATTTAGGATTAGGTTTTCTTATTTTTAAGAAGGTAACATTGGGTCATGACACTCTGACTTCTCAAGACTCTTATTTCTTCACCTTGGACTGGGGCTGCCTGGGGAAGGGTCCAGGTCACCCTGACTCACCCCAACAGGAGGTCTGGATGACTGTGCTGGTGGGGCCAGCACAGGCAAGCACCTTCTCAGCCTCATGCCAGGGTCTCACTCCCTGCTCTGGAAAATGTGCATTTTTTAAAGGGTGAATTTTGCTGGGTGGTTAAAGGGTTTGACAATTAGATGTGTGTGAAATGCTTGGAGCCTGGCCTGGTTTGGAGCAAACTTTTAAAAGGGTCCATTATCCTCACCATGTTCCAGAAAAGTGCACTAGGCTTGGAAATGAGAGTTAAAGGGTGTCTCTCTGGACAGGCTCCAGAGAAGACTTAGGGGCTGGGACATGGTTCTCACCCTTCCTGGGTTCAGAACCCCAAAAACTCTTGATAAAAGTCATGGATACCCCTCCCCCCTCAAGAATCATGCACACAGCCAGTTGTCCTAATTCTGTGCAGACAATAGCATCTGAAGGAAAGGCACTACAGGCAGACAGAGACTGAGAGGCTTGAGTGGTTTGGGTATCATGGAGCCTGGGAACCCATAATGGGCACTGTCTAGGTTCAGGATGACAGTAATGTCTGAACAGGGACCCAAACAACAGAGTCAGGATATAATGTCCCCCACCACAGAACTAAGGATGATCCTGAGTCACCCTTGTGGGGCGGTTGCTCTGCAGATAGCGGGCAAAGTACAGACAGAGCATCCAGCTCAGGAACATTCTGAGTGTAAGCCCAGGCCCCTCTCAGGTACATGGAACAGATGATAGCTGGCATCCAGGCACAGTGTCGAGTCTGATCCTCACCCCTAAAACTTCAGGATCCTGCTGATGTGTTACATTCCACACAGGGTGTGTATTGTTCATCCAGTTCACGAAGGGGTCAAAAAGGTCAGAGCCCTGACTGCCATATTTTGAGGGCAGTGGACATTAAATTAATCTAGGGGAGAAGAGGCCCTTCCAACTGCCTGAGAGGCCAGGTCAGCATTGTGGGGTGAGGAAGGGAGAGACTGGGACACAGCCGAGGACAGAGCCCCAAGTACGTACCAGGCAGGCCTGTAAGCAGTGCCAGGACCATGCCAGCACTGTGCCCCAGCCACGTGACAAGTTCCTTCCTGAGTGGCTGCATCACCACAGACCTGAGACTCCAGGGCTACATGGGTACCCCAGGCACTGGACAAGGACTATGTGTGATGACTGGGTCTCAGTCAGGTGCAGGGGCCTGTCACCTCAGACCCTCCCAGGCCCTTCTCAGTCAAGGTTGTATCCTGAGTTGGCTTCTTGATACTTGGACCCTCTCTTCTCATGCTGCATTGCCCTACCTGCTTCTTCTAGCCTTATATTTCCCATCTGATGCAGAGTGAGCTGTCTCTGACCCATTCCTCCATGCCCAGAACCTTCTGTGGTTCTTAGTCTTTGCTAAACTCGGGTGTAGCTGACAGTCCTTAGCAAATGGCCTGAGCCCTGCACCCCTCTATACCTGGGTGCTCCCCAAGACAGCTCAGCAAGGGGCTGACAGGCCTTTGCAGTCGCCCTGAGCCCTGCACCCCACAAACGTGAGTGCTTGCTCTCCAGGACACTGAGGAAATTGTTACTATGTGTAATGCCGCAAGCCTCAAGTTAGGATGGTGGCCAGGTGGGAGCAGATAGGGCTGGAGTGCTTTAAATAGAGATTAGGTGATTTAACACAAAGTTAACACTTGGAGCCTGGAGTCTCTGGTGAGCAGATGGCATTTGTGTTCAACTAAACTGTGTGATGTATCACCTGACAAATGACATCCACCGACAGTAAGGAAGCAGCCGTGTCTGGGAGCACAATGCTCTGGTTGCTTGGGATTCCAGTGTCAGCCAAAGGTCCCCTCCTCTGTCACCTGTTCCTTCTGTGAACTACCCCTCCACCCCACCAGCCAAATTGGGGGAGCAGAGGGACAAGGCCCAACACCAGAGGCTTGACAAGTAACAGGTGCACTGGGAGGCTCTACAAGAAGCTACAGCCTCCTGATTCTTAGCTGACCAGGTATCTTCTGTCCCCCCCAGCTGGCCCATGGGGGCCGAGGCCTCATCTGTTTTATTTACTGCTGTCCTCACCATGCCCAGGACAATCCTAACAAAGCAGCACCACAAGGATGAGTGAATATTCTGGGCTCTGCTCAGACCTCACTCCCCGGCACCCACAAAGTCAGCAAGGGCTAGGTTAGGCCTCCAGAACTCTACAGCCCTACACTTTTCCTATCCTCACTGTCCAAGTCCTAGCTCAGTCCATTCTGGGGGCCTCCCAGAGCCACAGCCATCCTCCAGGCCTGTGTCTGAGTCTGTCTTAAGACAGAGCTCTGTAGGAACTCAGAGCTGCAGATTCCAAGAGCAGCTTTTCACTCAGGCCGTCCTCAGGTTCCACTCCATAACTAATGCCTGACACACCAGGGGTGAGTCATAAGGAAGAACTGGAATGGCAAAGACTCAGAGATTCTGAGATGCCATGAGGTTAAGGAGGAGCCAAGACGACCCAAGAGAGATGTGGAAAAAACCATAGGAGGAAATTGCTGGTGCACACAGGCCAGAGGGACATAGACACCTGCAACTGCCCCACTGCAGGAACCATGGCCGCCCCTGTGCTGTGGCTAACTGAGGGGTCTCTAACTGAGTAGGCACAGCACAGGGCTGAGAGTCCCACTACAGGAGATGAGGCCACCCACTGGGAGCAGTAATGTGGACACCAGCCAGTCCCTCCTCAGGACCCTGTCTGGGGCCTATGAAGCGGGACACAAGCATCAGAGCTGCATGATACAGGTTGGAATCCACCACCATCTCTTTTCTCATGGCAGGCTTAATGCCTGCAGCTTGCATTCCAGCACCAGATTCTTGAAGCCCGTCTTCTGCTGCATTTCCTGGATGGCTGAGGTAAACTTCCAGTAGAGCTCGTCCTTCTATTGCACCTATGGGCATGAGGTTAGGGTGGGCAGCAAGGCCCCTTGCCTGGTGACATCTCACCTAGAAGAATCCACCTCCAATCCAGAGTGCTCTGCTTCTACAGAAGGGTCACTTTCACCAGTGCTCGGGTCTGTGTGCCATCCACACCGCCTGCACCCTACGCTCTGTGCACAGAACTGCAGGTTGGCAGCCATCCACACATGGAAGGCAGGAGGAAAACATTAACATGAGTGCTCCTCTTAGGAAGCAGTGGGGCATCCTAGTAAGTGCTAACCCTAAACCTAACCCTAACCCTAACCCTAGTAAGTGCTAACCCTAACCCCTCAACCTAACCCTAACCCTAACCCTAGTAAGTGCTAACCCTAACCCTAACCCTAGTAAGTCCTAACCCTAGTAAGTGCTAACCCTAACCCTAACCCTAACCCTACCCTAGTAAGTGCTAGAGCGGCTCTAGCTAAAAGCAACTCCACAGATGGGTCAGGGCCAGCCTTGCTCCAGTTAGGGCTGTGGGCGCAGGTGAGGCTTGTTGCCCTCATGTGGAAGCCATGGTATCGCCCTGGCAGCAGGCAGTGTTTGCAGGTAGGGCCTTAGGAGCGTACTGTCAACATGCACCACAGGGCAGGTCTAGAGGAAGCCTTGTAGCAACTGCCTGTCTCCCAGTAAGATGATCCGTTTCCATCTCCTACCCTTCTATTAACATGCATTATAAAAAAAAAAAATCAGGGACTGGTGGGATGGCTCAAGTGGTAAAGCACCTGCCCAGCAAGCATGAGGCCCTAAATTCAAGCCCCAGTACTGCAAAAAAAAAGAATCAAGACTTTGACGTACAGTGGCTCACATCTGTAATCCTAGCTACTCATGAGGTGGAGAGTGGGAAGATTGTGGTTCAAGGCCAGCCCAGGAAAAATAGTTCAGGAGACCCCATCTCAACCAATAAAAGCTGGTGTTCATGCCTGTCATCCCAGCTAGGCAGGAAGCGTAAATAGGAGGATCACAGTTCAAACTGGCCCACACACAAAAAAGAGAGACCCTATCCCCAAAAAACAACTAAAGCAAAAAAGGGTTGGGAGTGTGGCTCAAGTGGTATAGTGCCTGTCTAGAAAGCCCAAGGACCCGAGTTCACACCCTAGTACTGAAAAAAAAAAAGACTTTACAATAAAAAGTAAACACCCTTTAAGCCCAATTCCCAAAGGCTACCACCGTGATCATCTGGTGTGTCTTTCCAGGGTGTTCTACACATGTAGATTTGTTATTGTTAGGAAGGATATAGGATCTTGCTACAACACTACAGCTTTTCACACAGCAGCATACCCTAGAGCGTTGCTGAAGGCAGTGCATTCATGGCCCACATCCTCTCCAACTATTGTACAGTCACAGATTGTCCTAGCACCAATTCCCTGTCAACAGACATGTAGATTGTTAGGTGCCTTTGGCCTGGATTTCACTGAAAATTTGAGCTCTTGGTGTAATGAGCTGTAACATGAGCCACACTCGAGGAAGATGTAGCCAAGAACACAAGCTGCAGTCCAGGCACATCTCTGCTCTCCTCATCCCACTAATGCCAGCGCCAAAACCCACAGGGAGGAAGAAGGAGGCCCTGTATATCATAGCATGACTCAAGTTGTCAGTGGCAACCTCTGTGGCTTCAGCCCTCAGGCTGTCTGCACAGGTCTGTGGCTGATAATGACAGAGCCCAGCAGTTCCTGTCCTGTGATACCCTTAGTGCCTTTGAAGGCAAATCTACGTCTGAGATCAGAGGGGATATTGCTGAGAAGCCTGCTTTGGGGGAGACAGGGTCAATCCTGTTACTGGCCTGCAAGTGTAAGGCTCTGGGTTAATTCTCTAGTACTGCTAAAAAACAAACTGATGAGGGGTGAAAAGAGGATTGGCCAACACTATGCACAAGGACAGTTCATCTCATTACATGAGGAAGGAAATGGGAAGTGGATCCTTCAAATGAAGACAGGTGGGTTTGGTGATGAATTTTCAGGGTTTTTTCTTATCCTGTGTTTCTGTAATAAGAACCAAGGAACAGAGAGTAAGAAGGGGACAGAAAGTGTGACAAGAAGTCATCACCAGCATATGTGAACACATCACTGGAAATCTGCAGCACCCCAGGACCTAAGGTTATGGTCTTGACCCGCCAGGTAGTGTCTAGTCACATTCTGTGGAGCACTGAGACAGATTCATCCAGTGTTGGGCCTTTTTCAGGAAACTGAGGGAGAGGGGCCAGAGGTATAGGGTGCCAGGTGAGGAATGATTGCAATGATGACCCAACAAATGTGAGCAGCTAGATGTGACACGGGTGAGGAAAAGCAATCCCAACTGCGGGGCACAGACACTTTAGGGAGCGAGCCCAGATGTTCAGAAGGGTGCTTGAAATGGAATTAGAAAGGAGGTCAGTGTCAGCATTGCTTATGACTCAAGGACAAGAGGGAGGGGTAAAGGTTCAGGGCATGAAATTGCCCAGCTATGTGGACAGTGACATCTACGAAGAACCACACTGGAGGAGTGAGCAGGCACAGGCAGCCTGGAGACTCTCAAGATGTTCAGCAATTATGAGACACCATGGATATTCTATAGCTGACATTGCAGAACAGCCTACAGAGCAACATAGGACAGTGTGTGCTGTCGATGGACTGGGGTCAAGGAAGAGGAAAAACGGCACACTGAATGCCACAACGGGAAGCCAAGGGGCCACCTTGAGCCCCTTGGTGGACAGTGGGGAGGAAAGTGATAGGAGATAATGCCAGGTCTATATGTCAGAAACTTCCAGGTTTCACTACCACAGATGCCAAACCCCAGCCCCTGCCCCTGACGGCACTGCACCATGGCCTAGCACTTACAGACCTCTCCAAGTGAGCTCCACTGCAAGATGGGCGAGCCAGCTCTGCCTTGACCATACCTTACCCAACCACCATGTTCTGTCACAGACCACTTTATTACACATGATTTCTCCTACGTTTTTGTAATCCTGTATCTAAGTAGGTTATATTATCTATGGAATTAATTTCATGCCAGAAAAGGATGATAAAGGAGTTTCATAAAAAACAGAAGTCTCAGTGGGCAAGAACCACGGGTCTTGGGAACAGGGCTTCAGAGGCATGTAACGGGTCTGGAGGCTATGTCTGACCAGGAGATACTCAGGGCCAGGTGGAGGGACGTGAAGGGCAGGGTGCTGAGGAGCACATGGTAACAGGCTCAGATGAGGATGAGGGCATGGATGGGATACACTCTGACCATGCCGGGGTAAAATTGGTTTCTGAAGGAGTGGGCTTCAAGGGCTGGGCAGGCTCTGCAACAAGCACTCCTGTAGGGAAGCAGGCCAGGTTCCTACAGGGGTGATAAGCCACCAGGAGGCAGTAGAGGACAAGGAGAGAGGAACCAGACAACAGTGGCAAGATGGTGTCACCAGAACCAAAGGGTTTCCTGCTTCCACCAAGCCTCAGGGGTAGTCCCTCAGGCCACCTTCTCTCCCTGAACAGTTCTCCCTACTTCAGGCCTACTGTGGCCTGGGTCTTCTTCCCACCCCCAGTAAGCATACACCCCTCTGTCTACACGTCCAGGCCCCTCCTGCCTGCCATTCCATCAGATCAGGTAAGCCCTGGGCTCGCCCCTTCCCAAGTGCAGACCAGGGCCACGCAGCACGCTGAGTGGAGGGGAATTCTCACTACCAAAGAAAGGTCTGGGCCCACCAGAACCATCACTACACCTTCAAGGCCAAGGATGAGTAGAGGCTTTTGACCCTGACTACTCTACCCTTCCCATGAACCAGCTCCCAAGGCTTCCGTTGCTAGGTTCACCCTGACTCAGTTCACTCCATTTACCCCAATTTGTTTGCCAAAATCCCCTCACCAGACTGCTCAAGCCTGGTGCTGCTTGGCACTCAGTGGGGGGACAAGGACATGCCTGCCCAGCTCTCTTGCCAGGTCCTGATGGACAGGTCTGGCCGGCCCCCTGGGCGAGTTGCCTCCTGGTAACATATAAAAGCCGGAATTCACCAAGCAACTCCTGAGACTGTCGCCATGAAGGGGAGTGGTGCCCTCCTGCTGGTGGCTCTCACCCTGCTCTGCATCTGTGGTGAGTCTGGACCAAGTTTCCAGCACATTTAAGGGGCGGGGGGACCTGGGAAGCCCCTCATGGTGGACTCCACCTGCCTGCATCATAGATCATCCACAGAAGTGCATAGATTCTACCGACCCCAGTCCCCACCCACCCCACACCGGCCTTAGACAAAATCCAGATAAGCCCAAGCCCATTCCCAGCCCCAGTATCACCACCAAGCCCAATGTCACCTATCCCAGTTCAATGTAGCTTGACCCTGACCCTCTGAGCCACCCCAGTTCAGCCTCACATCAAGGGAGAAAATAACACTGAATCAAGGTTTGACTTTCCTTTCCCAGTGAGATCAGGAATTCAGAATGAAAATTAGAACAGGTGCAATTAGGTGATAGGGGAGGAGGCTGCAGCAGATAGGGTTGGAAGTGTTCACAAAAAGATTTGGGAGAGGGCTTGGAGCTCCCAGGCAGGCATCTCTTCTTTCAATACAGGGCTGGCCACAGGGGAAGACGACAATGAGTTTTTCATGGACTTTCTGCAAACACTGCTGGTGGGAACCCCAGAGGAGCTCTATGAGGGGCCCCTGGGCAAGCACAACATCAACGAGGACGCCAAGGCAGCACTGACAGAGCTCAAGTCCTGCATCGACAACCTGCAGCCCATGCATAAGGCAGAGCTGATCAAGCTGCTGGTACTGGGGCCGGGGCTCCAATTTCCTAAATGCCTGTAGTCTTGCCAAGACCCACCCATGCATGGCCCCTGATCATCCACCCAAGGCAGCACTCCACAACCCTCCCCATACCCTGACCTGCCTCTGCCCACTGAGATGACTAATCCAGACCTCCCTGCCCACAGAGAGGCCCCAAGACCCCTTAGATCTGATTTCCCCTAGGGTGTAGGCTATGCCACATGCATGCACACACAGGTGCACACATGCAGTGTACATGTGTACAGCCCTCCCAGCTGCTATAAGGGTGGGCAGCAATGTACCTGAGCCTGTCTCCCCTGGAGGTGGGTCCAGGCCTGTCTGCCTCTGGGAGCTGTGGGTCTCTGGCTGTTGGTCACCAGGTCTCCTAGCCCACATATGTTTGCCTTCCAGGTGCAAGTGCTGAGCAGTCAGGATGATGCCTAAATGGATTTCGGATGTGGCTCCCAACGACTGCCCACACAAGCAGCCATGGACACGGTGCCCCATGGCTGTTTCCCCACAAGTAAATTCACCCTCCAACTGCTGAATCAATAAATCCTCCAATAGCCCATGCTCTGACTCCTGTCTCTCCCCACACAGGGACACATTCGAGGACACAACTGACATGCAGAGTCACAAAACTAGGGCCACATCAAAGAGCAGCACTCATAGGGACACACAGGAAGTGAATACACATAACCTGGGAGAGGACCCAGCAGATACCATATAGGCAGGGTCAGGAGGTATCCAGGAGGGAGGAGGCTTGTAGTAAGAGGACCAGGGCAGCTGATGGGAAGCAGAGGTCAGACAGAGGAAGTGGCCATGGGAACATGAAGGATAAGACCCCTATCCCTGCTGGGGGTCTGTGTGAAAGTTTATGATTCAGGACAGTAGCCATGCATGAGAAATGTATATGATGACACAGGCAGCAGATACACAGGTATTGAGGGCTTTGACAATAATCTCCCCAAAATCACCCAAGGAAAAAAACTAACCCAAGGATGAGCCCCAAGAGGATCCCTGATGACGTTGCTAAGAAAATCCACCTTCTCATGAGAACACCCAGGATTCAAGAAAAGAGCTTGGACTTCTGGGTGCTGAAGGACCAGCAGAGTCTGAAAATAAGCTGTAGGACAGCTCCGTATGCCAGCTCCTTCTGGCTACAACCAACATAGACCTGAAACCTAACCCCGAGCCCCAGGATCCCCAGCAGCCAGAACTTTCCTGGGCCTCAGTTTCTCCAGGGCATTGGACTGTAGTGGAGGCAGGGCTGAGTTGGATCACCACATTCACTCCTTGCCCATCTCAGACTCTGGGCCCTGCAAAATCACTGCTGGGGCTTCTCTGCCCCTAGCCAAACACAAAGAGGGTCATAACTTGGAGAGGGTGGGACTGGAGATGGTGGGGATCCCTAAAGAGGGTAGAGGTCCCTGGACAGGGTGGGGTCTGGAGAGGGTGGGGATACCTAAAAAGGATGGGAGTATCTGAAGAGAGTGGGGCATCCCTGGAGAGGATGGCAATCCCTGAGGGGAGGCCTGGAGAGTGGGGCCTGATGAGGGGTCCAGAGTAGAGGCCATTGTCTCCATCACACATACTGTGATCTAGAACTCCCAGTCCCACAGAGCTACATTCTAGAGCTCAGGGGCAGGGACTCTTCCCAATTCTCCAAGCCCCGGGGGAGAGAGGGAGGCCTTTCTCTCATGCTCCTCTTTTGGGAACTGCCTGGCACTGACGCCAGGAGGACGGGCCGGCCTGTGTGGAGGCTGGGTCCCAGGCTGCTCTGAGCCCACTCCAGCACAGAGGAGGTGAGGCCTCCTGAGTGGCCCCCTCCTGCCCAGACCCAGCCCAGTCAAGCAGCTCCGACCTCCCCTACTAGCTCCCTGCCAAGTTGCACCCAGGGTTCTCTCAGTAGGAGGGACCTGACTAGAACCCTTTAGAGCCAAGGGGGTGGTCAGTCGAGGGCCAGAGTGGGCAGTATCTCTGGGCCTGTACTGCATTACCTGACACCCCCTCTTGGAGCTGGGGAGGGTGAGCTCACACCAAGCAGAAGGTTCCCACAGCCTCCAACTGCTAGAGACCCCCCATAGAGATGGCTGTAGCCTGAGGTCCTGCCCTGTCACTGTCAGCAGGACTGGGGGCAGGGATATGGGGACCAGGATGAGATGGGCCAGGGGCTCCCAGCACCTGGTCACCCTCTTGTCCATGGACAGAGCCAGCCATGGCAGAGGAGGTATGGGTAGGCAACTGGAGGCCCCATCGCCCCCGGGGGCCCATCATGGCCCTCTACAGCAGCCCAGGACCCAAGTACCTGATTCCACCCACCACGGGTAAGAGCCTGGGAGCTTGTTGGGGTGGGAGGACATGTGGAAGAGACAGGAGCCAATGTTGGGATTGGTCTGGAGCTCAGTTCCTAACTCCCAGTGGGGAGAAGGGGGATCTGGGTCCAGCTGCTCAGAGCCACTGTGCCCACAGGCTTTGTGAAGCATACACCCACCAAGCTGAGGGCACCAGCCTACAGCTTCCGTGGGGCTCCCATGCTCCTGGCAGAGAACTGCTCCCCAGGACCCCGTTATAGTGTGAACCCCAAGATTCTAAGAACTGGCAAGGATCTCGGTCCCACCTACTCCATCCTGGGGCGCTATCACACCAAGAACATCTTGACCCCTGGCCCGGGTAAGTGGCCCCACCTCAGGCTCCTAGTCCAGATATGCACATCCTAATATGTGGAGGCCAGGGTGGAGAGCTGAAGAGCAGTAGAGCCTGCTCTGACCTGGAGTCAAGGGACCACCCACATCAGGGCCTGCTCCCTCTGCTCAAAAATAGCCCTAAAGTCAATGTTTTCTTCTTGGACATCCTGACTAAACCCTCTCACCACTGTGTTGGGCCCAGAGGCCTCGTGATGGGAGTGTTGGGGCACCCTGTGTGAGCACCCCAGGGTGGGGGCACCCATATGCCTGCTGTTCTTGCACCTCCCCTCCTACCCCACTCTCCAGGTGACTACTTTCCAGAGAAATCTACCAAGCATGTGTTTGACTCAGCGCCCAGCCACTCCATCTCTGCGCGGACCAAGACCTTCCGAGTGGATAGCACCCCAGGTCTCTGCTGCAGCTCTGACAGTCAACTGGCTAACTGAAGTGGGAGTCCCTGCAAGGGTGGAGGAGGAAGTGCAGCCCCATGGCAGGTCTGGGGCAAGGGTGAAGAGAACCCCAGGAACTAGTAGGCCCTGTTCTGGCCTGAGGCTCCTCATCCACCCTCACAGGCCCTGCTGCATACATGCTGCCAGTGGTGATGGGACCACACACGGTGGGCAAGGTCTCCCAGCCCTCCTTCTCCATCAAGGGCCGCAGCAAGCTGGGAAGCTTCAGTGATGACCTGCACAAGGCAAGGGCCCTCCATAGACCTAGGACCCACCCTACCTTATGCTGGGGCTACATTTACTGGTGGGGCAGGGTCAGATACCAGCATGGGAGATGGTGATGGGGCTAAGGTCAAGCAGAGAAAGGGTTTGTGGAGCCCTGGCAAGAAGCAGTCTTAGTTAGGGGCACTAAAGAAAGGAGAAAAGGTAAGCCCTGAAATATCTGTGGGAGGAGGATTCCACCTGCATTACTAGCCAGTGCAAAGGCCCTGGGGTGGGCCTGTGAGGCAATTCAATGTTGACCTCACTAGCCCCAGGCCACTGTCCTCCCAACCAAGAAGACAATGTCCCATCCAAGATGGGGCCTCACACACACCCTCACAGAACGGGTGTGCACAGGTGTGGCACACACTTCACTGCTCAGGCTGAAATTGAGGACTGCACCCCACACAGAGGTGTTCCACGAATAGTGGGTGTTGTCCCCATGGCTAAGAGACAGGTCAGAGCTCCCATAGTGATACAGGGTACCAAACTTGCCCCCCTACTCTCTGGGGCTACACTCCTGTCTGAGCCTCCACCACTTCCCAGACCCCAGGTCCCGCAGCATATCGCCAGACTGATGTACAGGTGACCAAGTTCAAGGCTCCACAGTACACCATGGCTGCCCGGGTAGAGCCACCAGGAGACAAGACCCTCAAGCCAGGACCAGGCGCTCACAGTCCTGAGAAGGTCTAGGAAAAAAAGACTAAAGGGATTGGGTGGGGATCAGGGGACAGGGCCCTGAGTGCATGGGAAGGGGAAGGGCCTGCAGGGCTGCCCTGTGCACTTTCCGCACTCATCCAGAAGGCAACCCTTCGGGTACAGGGAACCAGAGCCCCAACCCTTCTCAGCTACTTGTGACAGTTAATCCTGCTGAGTGCACTGTGCTCAGAGTCCACAGCATGGCCTTCGCACCTGGCCACCTTGGCCCTGAGTTCAGGAGAAACAGCAGTCTAGCCCCAGCCTGAGCAAGAACCCTCTCCTCTCCCAGGTGACCCTGACCAAACCCTGTGCCCCTATCGTCACCTTCGGCATCAGGCACTCTGACTACATGACTCCTCTGGTTGTGGATGTGGAATAGCTTCACCCCACCCCCACCAGCTGTACATAGGACGGTCCCTCAGGAGGTTTGCTGGGCAGTGGACTGGATACTTCAACAACCGGGTCACTACCGTCCTGAGCATGCTTATTTGGACAATTTTAACAAGTTATTTTTTTCTATGCTATCTTCCCATTGGCTAATCTTATTTCCTGCTGTGTCCAAATTACTTAATAAATCACAGATTCCATTTGTAAGGGTTTCTTTTGGGGAAAGGATCAAGCTTGTCCAGAAGTGATCCGCATGGGTTGTCAGTACCGACCCATATGGGGTCCCATTCTGACTTCCAGGCCTGGGGTCTTCACAGGGAGATGGGCAGGCAAGAGCCTAAGTGCCCCCCCGCCCCAATCTTACCTGTGCTTACCTCTTCTCACATGTGGCCCTCCCTCTGAGATCTGGGGTCTGTGAGCCCCCACCCTCAATAAGGGGTACAACATAAGTGCTATTGCCTGATACCCCATGTGTATGTGTTGTGAAGAAGCTAAGTGTATGCAAGACTCCAAAGGCATCTCACACAGGAAGCCTGCCAGGGCCTCAGCTCACACCAGCACTGACCTCTGGGCTGGTGAGCCAGCCTTCAACTGATGCAGCCCCAGCCCACCTGTGGAAGTTTCAACATGGTGAAGTAGACAGGATCATCCACTGGGCTGCCCCCAATTCTGACCACAGTAACAATGAGACATGACAGATGTGACCCAGTCTCAGAGGAACCTAACACCAATGGCTAATGCAAGGATGTGGGCAAGGAAACGGACATCTCAGCTGGGCCTGAGGCAGAGAATCTGCAGAGGTTCCCAGAAGCCCAAAAGTTGGGCTTCAGGAAATGGGGCCTGATCTCACCTCAGCTTTGGGAGACGGGCCCTATCTAACTCCTGTAGGACCATCACCTCTGACAGTCCTGTGTAGTTGCTAACTATCACTCAGCTGGGACCACAGCACTTCTCACTTATCCCCTTACTCCTGAAGAGGTAACAATATCATCATTCCCATCACAGTGCAGGAACTTGGAAAGAAAGGCCACACAGCAGGAATTAGTGGGTCTGTGGCTGTCCAACCTGGGGACAGCTCTGATGAGGGGATGGATGAGTGGTGACAAGGGATCCCCAGAAGATGGAGAGGATCTATTCCAGTACCCACAGCCAGCCCATGGACCAGGGCCAACTCCAGAAAACTCCCTCAAACCCCTAGGAAATAAAGACAAAGAGTACACCGATTTCTTCTTCAGAAGCTGTTTATTCCAAGTTTTTATTGCCAACATGTCCTTGAACTGTGGGATACAGCCTGGCAGCTCATCCCATGGCATCACACACTGGGTCCCAGAGGTCTTTTTTTGGTTTGCTGGTGTCAGGGACCAAGTTGGAACCCCACTTATCCACAGGGTTAGGTGCCTGGTGCACAGGGCCAGGTTAGAGGACCATGCTTATGGACCTTCAGGAAACTGGTCTGACCCAGTAGCCATGGGGTTGCTATCTCCTTCCTGGAATTCATACAACACAAGATTCATACAAGCAAGAACAAGGAACAAAAAGTAAACTGGAAAACAGCTATAACCCAGAGCCCAAAATAGCTGGAGGACTGCCATGGAGATGGGTAGGTGGGGGGCAGAGATGGAGACCCCAGGAGAGAACATAGCCTCAAAGGGTCTTGGAAAGATGGCGAAAGCACTATGCCAGGGGAAATCCCTCCAAAATGCAGGCCTAAACTCCTAACTTGACCCCATAGGGTGAGCAGGCACCGGCCATGGCAAGAGCATCCAGATATCTGGTTTGGGTTTCACAGCTCAGCTGTGTTCTCAAGTAGAGAAGTCAGCAGCATGTTGTCCAGGAAGACAGAAGGCAGAGCTGATGCATTATGTGCCCACCACAGTGCCTGCAGGGACCAGATGGGGAAATGATGCAGGCAGCTGCTATCATGCTTGTAACAAGCAGGATAAGCCCTGGTGCACAGGACACCGGGAACAAGGGTGGCAGGGTGTACAGGGGGTCATCAAAGGAAATGGCACAAGCTAGACCAGTCCAGCTGGAAGGGTGTCATAGAAACAGCAAAGCCACAGAGCCTTCTCCACAAGACTTAAGGGCTCTCCCAGACCTAACAGAAGGGCCAGGACATAAGAAAAGGGGTATGATGGTGAATATGTGTGGAGAAAAGTAGGCTGCTGAAAGAAGAGAAGGGTCTCAGCGCTGGAGGTTGGATTAAGGTGGGACCACAGGTGCTGAGAGTCCAGACTGTGGCTGATCTGTGTCAGTCTGGACCTTGGAAGTAGTAGTTCTGGATAGACAGGCCTCATGGTGTGGCCACACAAATAGATATAGACGATGAGCCAATAGTCCAAGAGGAGGGAAGGAGTAACAGGGACACATATATACATAAGGACAAAGAAAAGCACAGAACTTTACCATTCATTCCTTAAACATGTTTTTGATGTGAAGACAAAGATGCTGGGCTCTCAGAAGCTTCTAGACCTGCTAGCCCAAAAATTCAGTCTGTGTGAACGAAAGAGCATTGAGGGGGAAGGCATCTGTAGAGGAGGGTGGCTCAGAAGTCCTCCACAGCAAGGGAAGATTGGCTGTGGGAGGAAGAGCAGGAGGTAGTGTGGGGTAAAAGTTCCAGCTACCAATGGTGTGGCCACTCTCACTAGGTAGCGTAGACCCTACCAGGTGGACCCTCACCAGGAAGATCTCTTGCCTGACTCTGAAAAGCCAGAATGGACCATTTCTGGGTTTACTCTCTTGGGGATGGATATAACTTTGACACTGGGGAGATCTGACCTGAATCCTGAGGGCATGCTCCTCTGCTCCTGGACATACACCCCTGTGACCCAGAAGGATCCAAGCTCACTGTCCAGCCAAGGTCTTGGTCCACTCTTGCATACAAGCCTTGTCCTTCCCAGGGGTCTGGCTTCATTCAGAAATTGTTGGGCACAGGTCTCATGATGGAAACTCTTGGCCCACCCCTGCTCAGCAGCCTTGGCCAGGAGTAACTGCCACATACAGGCTGAGGAAACTTCAGTTGGAGACAGCTGACATAGGGTTCACAGCCACAGCTCCTTCCTTCTGGCTTCAGCCCTAGGCTTCTCACGATCTCACCGAGGCACAGACAGGACAGAAGGGCCTTATGGTATCACAGCCCTGAGAGCTGGAAAAAGGGCTGCCAGCCACAGTGGACACATTTAGGACCCACAGCTGCTCTGTTCAGACCTGGCTCATTCTGGCACGACATGCCCTGGCTTTGTCAGTGTCTCTAGCACCAGGGATTGCAGCTGGGGGCTGGGCCTTGGTTTACCCAAGGAAAAGGGTCCCTTTGTGACAGATACAAGCTTATTGGGTCAGAGGCAGCTGTGGCCTTCAGCACATAGGAAGAAACAGCCTGTCCCATGATGGAAATTACAAAAGAATATTTTGTAGGTAAGTCCTCAGGAGCCCAGGATACCAGGTGAGGAAGACCCCAGCTGCCCTTGGCTCCCACTGCTTCACGTCCTTGCCCTTGATAAGACGTAGGAGAGGATGAAGAAGGCCACAATCAGGCCCACAGCCATACCACAAAGAAGCTTCCGGTTGTCTCGCCCAGACCGTGCCATCGTGGAAAAGCGCTTCACACTCCCTGTGAGCAGGCCGGTCACACTTGTGAAATCCGAGTCCTGAGGGAAGGACCCAATAGGATCACACAGGGCAGCACCTTGACCGATCACCAACCCACACCAGCACTGGAGGCACAGAATGCAGAGCAAGCTTCACAGGGAGAGCCAACTGTGACTTGTGCACACTGCAGACCCTTACCATGCCATCCAGGTACCTGTTCTGGTCTTCTGTGTCTCTATCAATGTCCAGGGCCAGCTAGTCAGAACAGAGGGGACAGGGTCAGACCAAGACAGAACATAGTACCCACCCTCCCCTCAAGACCAGCTATACCTCGCTCACAACTCTGTCAGATCAGTGCACTAGCACAGGCCAGAAAGGTCAAGGTATCACCTTGGGCTGCAATCAAGTCTTTTTTTTTTGTTTGTTTTGCTTTTTTTTTCTATTTTTTCCTTTTTTTTTTTTTTTTTCGGTGCTGGGGACCGAACTCAGGGCCTTACACTTGCCAGGCAAGCGCTCTTCCACTGAGCTAAATCCCCAACCCCGGGCTGCAATCAAGTAAGCACAGCCATGGGCAGCACAAAGCCAACAGAAACCTGCCTGGAATTCCTCCAGGCCCCCTACCCACCCTGCGTCCCAATCTCCAGGGCACTAGGTGGAGATGAAAGGACAGAAAAGGACCACCACTTACCGATTTGAGCCTGGTAACCTTGGAGGCCAAGCTATCAGTCATCCGCTTGTTCTCCAGGTCTAGAATCTCCTCCACAGCACCAGGGCTCTGAGCTGTGAGAAGAGAAAGAGGCTGAAGAGTAACATCTATTCATGACCCCTCTCACTCCAACTCTAGCTTAGGAAGACATCTAGGGAGATAGGATCTACTTGTGTCTGTTGAGCAGATCCAATCCTACCCCAAGTTCCAACAGGTAAACCATGTACATGTGAGATAAGCTGTAGAGCACCTGTCATGTAAGCATGCCCAGGTAGGGGTGGGCAAGGGATTTCACCAGGTTCAGTCCAACCAGCCCCATCTGATGCTCTGCAAGAACCTAGACTAAGCCTAGATGTCCTCTGTGGACATTACCATCTGTGGATGTGTAACTGCAGTCAGACGAAAACAGTAAATTCTAGACACATAAGAAGACTATCATGGAAGGCTGTGCAGGTTTGACCTAGGAACTGGAGCCAGAGGTGACAAGTAACCAAGGCAGGACATCACGAAGGCCCTTTATTGCAAAGGAAATGACTGAAGCTCTCCAACCCCCTCCCCCTAAAAACAGAAGCTGAGGTTGGTCCACCTCTGCACACAATGCCTCCTTTGACACCTGGAGCGCAGTGCCTGCAGAAATCGGCCTGTGGCGGGCTGTCACATTAAGTGATTAAGAATTACCTCCTCACGAACAAGGCAATTTGCGCTGAGAATCAGCCTCGATGTGACCCACCTCAGGGAAGGGACACAGCCCTAGTAATCATGAGAGTTTACAGACCCTAAGCCACTTTATGTTCATTAATTCCTTCAGTTGCCAAAACAGCACAGGCATCAGTATCCCTCTTTGCATACGAAAACACAGGCTCCGAGAGGTGAACTTTAGAGCCCAGACCCCAAATCAGTAGAAGCATTCTTGGACCCTTCCCTACCCTTAGCTGCTGGCCCTTTCCAGGTTCCGGTTCACCAACACTACACAAAGCACCTGCCGTCCCAACGAGGCCCCAACAGAGCCAGCCTCAGTCCCGCGGCACTCGGCCCGGAAGGCCCCAGCGCCGCCTCCGGGCAGAGTCCTCCAGCCGAGAGAGGCAGATGACGGCTCAGCCCCGGCCCGATGTCCCCGGACCCCCTCTCGCGCGCTCACCCCGAGTCCAGTCCGCCATGGTGCCCAGCTTTGGTTCCCTGATTGTCACCAACGCAGCGTACGTGGCACCGGTACCGAACTTCCGGCTCCAACTTCCTCCGGCCCCTCCCCTTCCGCCTCAGACTTCCGGCCGAGACAGTGCAGCAACAAAAGCGGAAATGACGTTTTCCCTGCTAGTAAATAAGGGAGGCGTAGGCTCTTGAGATCGCGGTGGACTGGACTCCAGTGCTCAGGTTGTCAGCCGCAGGCCCGGAGGCTCACAGGCGGGGACAGGCGAAGTAGCGGTCTGGGCCTGGCGTTCCAGCTGCAGAGCGCGAGGCGGGCGGAGTGCGGGCGGGTAAGCTTAGGGAGGGGCTCGGGTGCGAAAACTGCCTCTGTAAGACGGAAATGGGTGCTGAGGATGCTGCGTAAAATTCAGGTGTGAAGAACTACAGGAAAAATGAATTGAGGACAGACGGGGACCATAGGAATCTCGGAGCAGGAGACTTGCGAGGGCTTGGCACCAGGCTTGGAATTGCGTGTATTAATTACTCGCCCACACATGAAGCGTTGCCTGTATGTCGTGTAACCCTGGACAACTCATGAAGTAAGCACGTTCATCATCTCTGCTTTGCGAGGTAACTGTCCCGACAGACATGACAGGATTGGCCTTCGCCCTGCCCTGCCCTGCCCGCCCGCTCCCACCTCTCTAGGCCCGCCGTTGACTTGGTGCTCTTTTGCCTGGAGTGGCTTCGTCCAGATCGTTTCCTTGCCCACTTTCCGTTGTCGGTCTCGACAAAGTGGCACTTCCTTGGACCCTTTTGCAGCCCACCAGGTGCATTAAAAAAACCAATAATACAATACTTTGAGTGCCTCAAAGTCGTCTTGTTATTCCCCGTCTTTCCCTCTGGGACATCCCTCCACGAAGGCAGGGTCACACTCAGGAAGACACTTTCCTGCCTGACCAACCAAGCGGCCCTGAACTACTGAGTCCTGCTGGTCAGGCAGGAAAGTGTCTTCCTGAGTGTGACCCTCGCGTCCCCCCGGCCCCCGCCTCCGCAGCCCTCTGTGCTCTGTCCCGTGCGTCACGTTGGTGCTTGTGGGCCGAGAGCCTCTCCTGTGGGAAATTCCCGCCCATGAGGCGGAAGCACAGAAGAGGGCCGCTGTTCAGCTCCTGGACAACGCTGACCTCGACATCAGTCAACTGCCAAGCCTCCCAGCCACCGGTACCACCTTAAGCCGCTAACCCGAGGCCCCGCCCCGCGTGCCGCGCACTCTCCTCCCGGCATCCTCTGCGATGCTGCGCAACCCTAGGCCCTGCCCCACGCTCACGGGGCTCCCGGCATCCCTCGCGCGCCGACGCGGGGCTTCCGGGCCAGGGCGGAGCCAGAGGGCTCGGTCGTTATTTTTTTTTCCTTGTTACAGCTTCGCGGCGCCGGGGGCTATGGATCCCCGGGCGGTTGCGGATGCTGTGGAGACAGGGGAGGAAGACATAATTACAGAAGCTCTACGGTCGTATAACCGAGAGGTGAGCGGCACCGTGGCGGAGGGTCACGCGTGTGTGGAAGGGCAGCGTTGTGTGTGCGCGGTGGGGCCCGAGTGGGCCTGCGCGCGTGGTGGGCCCGAGAGTCTGCGGGTGAGTGTGGTGGAGACTGTAAGCGAGCGAGGGGAGCACGGCGGCGGGACGTGATTGGGTCTGGGATGGGATGTTCCCTTTGCCACGGGGCAGGTGTGCGAGCGGCGAGGGCGAACCTTGCCATCTCTTGGGAGCCATGGCTGCTGCCAACAGCCGAGGAGCACAGGCCCCACCTGAGCCCAGTGTGTCTCGTTGCAGCATTCCCAGAGCTTCACCTTTGATGATGCCCAACAGGAAGACAGGAAGGTGAGTGCAGGTCCAAGGGGTAACAGGGCAGGGAGGGCTGCCACAGCAAGAAGACCTGGTGGAGCCACTCTTGTTCCTGCCCACAGAGACTCGCAAAGTTACTGGTCTCCGTCTTGGAGCAGGGCTTGCCACCCTCACATCGCGTCATCTGGCTGCAGACTGTCCGGATCCTGTCCCGAGACCGCAACTGCCTGGACCCATTCGCAAGCCGCCAGAGTCTACATGCACTAGCCTGCTGTGCTGGCATCTCTGCCTCTGAGGGGCTCATCCCAGAGTCCCCAGACATGGATGTCATACTCGAGTCGCTCAAGTGCCTATGCAATCTTGTGCTTAGCAGCCCCATGGCACAGATGCTAGCAGCAGAGGCCCACCTGGTGGTGAGGCTTGCAGAGCGTGTGGGGCTGTACCGAAAAAGGAGCTTTCCCCATGATGTCCAGTTCTTTGATCTTCGGCTCCTCTTCCTGCTAACAGCACTGCGCACCGATGTGCGTCAGCAGCTGTTTCAGGAGCTGCATGGTGTGCGCCTGCTGACCGACACGCTGGAGCTGACGCTGGGAGTGGCTCCGGAAGAGAACCCGCCTGAGTTTCTTCCTCCCCAAGAGACTGAGCGGGCCATGGAGATCCTTAAAGTGCTGTTCAATATCACCTTTGATTCCATCAAGAAGGAGGTAGAGGAGGTGAGATGGTCTTAGATCATGGGTGGGGCTCAATTCAGCTGGGACATTTTGTGGCTCTACCTCTCATAGTATCTTCAAGTTCTTGGGTGCCAGACATAGCAAGAACAGGAGGATGTTCCTAGAGATGCCTATTCCAGGCAGAGACCTTGAGAAAGGTTTCTAAGGGAGATGGAGGCCCTTTAGAAATGCTTTAATAGTGCACCAGGAGGCAATAGGACATTCTTCACACTAAGGCTCTGAGAGTGGGACCAAGGCATGGTCCCACTAAAATCCTAATGGGGAAAGGGCAGATACAAGTGCACTTGTGGACTTTTTGGGAAAGCAGTAGCCCAGTATTGGCCAAGTCACCAGATGTGCAGTTGGAGAGTGTGGTGGGCATTGCCACGTAGCCCTGGAGTGCAGCAGTAGGAATGAGTGGGGCTCCCTCTCACAGGAGCCCCTTTCTGTCTTTGGTCAGGAAGATGCTGCCCTTTACCGGTACCTGGGAACCCTTCTGCGGCATTGTTTGATGGTTGCTGCTGCTGGAGACCGCACAGAGGAATTCCATGGGTGAGGACAAGAATGTGCTTGAACATTTAGTTGATGTCCTCAACCTTGCCTGTGGACCAGAACCACCTGGGAGCCCAGGCCCTACCATAGAGTATGACTTTGTCAGAAGGAACCAGATACTAGTGTTTCCAAAGAACACAGGTGCTTCCAGGGTGTGGAGGATAAGAGTTGTGAACTTAGGGGCAGGGTTTTGGGTAGATGTGATGGTTGTCATGGTACTACAGTGCAATGTGGTTCCTTGTCCTTATATTTGGTGACTGGTGCCTGAGCTGGTCTTGGTTTCCAGAGATCATTTGGATCCCAAACAGGTTGGGATAGGTGGAGTGTCTTGAAGTGTGCTTGCCCCTCTGAGAACCCCCCACACCCTTGAGACCAGGCCCTGACCTTGGCTCTGGTCCCTAGTGCTGTTCTTCAGACTCCTAGACACTGGATTGCATCATGTGGCCCTAGTAGAAGAACCAGGGATGGCACCTGTACTGAGACATCAACCCTGTCAAGGCCCTTTTTCATCTCTCCCTAGGCATGCGGTGAACCTTCTGGGGAACTTGCCCCTTAAGTGTTTGGACGTTCTCCTCACCCTGGAGCTGCACGAGGGCTCCTTGGAGTTCATGGGAGTGAACATGGATGTGATCGGTGTGCTTCTTGCTTTCCTAGAGAAGCGTCTGCACCAGGTAGGCAGCGGATCTGTGGTGTGAACTTCCCTAGGGGCTCTGACTCCAGCTTCCCTGCACAGCTGTGGTCACTGCTTCTGCACCACCCACATGGCATGTGAAAGTCATCTTGGTGGTGTGTTTCATGTGACTCTTCTCTGTGGACCAACCAAGTGGTGGCCACACCAGACCCTGCCTTCTTCAGAAGCATGTGGACACCTGCATGCGTGAGGCCTACTGCTGCTTTATTTAAAAAAAAAAAAGTTTCTTGGGGTCTAGAGAGGAGTTTATCTTTTAGGTCTTTTTGTGGGTCCCTCCTGAGTGGACCTCAGAAGCCCCCAGTTCCTGCTTATGATCCTCTGTGGTGCAGAGGTACTCTTAGTACATGTGAGCTGTGGGAGGGGAGAGCTGGCTGAGCACCCTGGGTGTGGCCACTTTTCTTATTGTTGTGGGTGCTGGTGTCGAGCTTCAGGGAGGAAGTGAAGCCAGGCATGGATAGGAACACTGCTTGCTGTCCACAAGGCACCAGCGTAGGGAGTCTTGTTTCTCTAACCATTTCCTGAGGGCAGTGTGTGTAGCTGTGGTGTGCTTATAGCTTCAAAACCTTTTTGTTTTGCTCACATCCCTTGTTTATAGTTGAAGAAGTTAGACTGAAAGCAGTTGAGTTATTTGCCCCAAGTCACAAAGCTTTCAAGTGGCTTCTGGAGTTAGGTCCTGTTCCCATCCCTTTTGAAGCTGACAGACACCCACCTCCGACTCTGGCCCTCGGCTGACTCACTGCAGCACGGCCTCTTCGAAAGCCTCTGCCAAGACCTGCTGTTGCACGTGTGCGGCCCCCACCCTGCCCCGCGTCAGGTGCCCAGCCCCAGTGACAGGCCCCTCTGCAGACCCACAGGCTGAAGGAGAGTGTGGCTCCCGTGCTGAGTGTGCTAACGGAGTGTGCCCGCATACACCGTCCAGCTAGGAAGTTCCTGAAGGCCCAGGTACCTGGCAAGGAGCGAGAGTTCCAGGGGAGCATGGGTTGGGCCCCAGTCACAGACTCCTGGGTATTATAAACCTAGACTTAGGGACAGCTACCTCCCCAGGTGCTGCCTCCTCTGCGGGATGTGAGGACTCGGCCTGAGGTGGGGGACCTGCTCCGGAACAAGCTCGTTCGCCTCATGACACACCTAGACACGGATGTGAAGAGGGTAGCTGCTGAGTTCCTCTTTGTCCTGTGCTCTGAGAGTGGTGAGTAAGCGGAGCCCAATTCCCAGGTCTGTCCCACTCCAACTGCATTTTGTGCACTAACCTCTATCTTGGCCCTCAGTACCCCGCTTCATCAAGTACACAGGCTACGGGAATGCTGCTGGCCTCCTGGCTGCCAGGGGCCTCATGGCAGGGGGCCGGCCTGAGGGCCAGTACTCAGAGGATGAGGATACGGACACAGAGGAGTACAAGGAAGCCAAGGCCAGGTGTGTGCTCCAACACACTCTTCAGGAGTTCCCTCATCACATCCCGCCCAGTCCCTACTTTCCACCTTATCCAGACCCCTGTAATGGGTGGGAGGGGGATGGGAATGGGTGAAACCTTTCAGAATCAGTCAGTTGATGTGTGTGTCCTGTGACAAGGTATGTCATTCTGAGCATGCTGAGGCTCAGTGAGTGGGTTTGTGGGAAACCAGGAGGTGCCCGGGGCAGGGGCTGCTGTTCCTGGAGGGAGATCTTTTCTGCAGTTGCCTCCCCCGACCACCACTACCACAAGGAAGGTCAGTTTCTTGCCAGGCTAGGCCTAAGCAGAAAGATGGGGACTCCAACTGCCTCACATAGTCCCACTTCTCCTGAAGAGCCACTAATGTATTCCCCATGCTCCTCCTCCCGGGAAGCAGCATCAACCCAGTGACTGGGAGGGTGGAGGAGAAACCACCCAACCCTATGGAGGGCATGACAGAGGAGCAGAAGGAGCATGAGGCCATGAAGCTGGTGAACATGTTTGACAAGCTCTCCAGGTGTGTAAGAAGGACCTATGGTTGGGAGAAGGGGGAATGGACCACAGCCTGTCTTGGGAGCCCTGGGAGAGGGGAGCACTTGGGATCCCGTGAGGCTGCATTACTGATATTTGAATCACTTACCCTAGAGGAAATCCCCCAGAAGAAGTTAGAGCAAGGTCAGTTTTGTGTCTTTTTTATAGACAGTGAAAACTGAGGCTAAAAATGTAAGGGGCTGCCTAACATTTCAGGACCATTAGGCAGCAGTTAGGATTTGGGCCAGATTAACACAAGGTACCCCTCCCCCCAGGCTTCCCCAATAGCGGCCAGGGATGAGAGGAACCTGCTGCCCAGCAGCCAAGCTGTCTTGTCAGGTCCCGCCGCACTTTCTCCACAGGCACAGAGTCATCCAGCCCATGGGCATGAGCCCCCGGGGTCACCTCACATCTCTGCAGGATGCAATGTGTGAGACCATGGAGGGGCAGCTCTCCTCAGACCCCGACTCAGATCCCGACTGAGGGTAGTACTTTGCTCCTTCCAGAACTGGTGCTGCTCCCGGAGACAACCGTGGTGCGGTCTAGGGATACCCACACACCCCTTTAGCTGGGAACCCTTACTCTCTGCTCCCCAAGTTTTCTGATTTTGGTCCAATTTCTTACCTTTAGGACTGTGGTGGTGTTGTCCTGCTATTATCAGGAAACTCAGCCTTAACTTACACACACGAAGTCGTTTCTGTGCTGTGTGCCAAGAGTGCAAAGGCCACTGGGAGGGCAGGGCTACCTGGGATAGGGTTAGGGAGTCGGGGGGAAGGTGGGGCTGAGCAGAGCACACAGTGCCTCTGGGGTTGGCCTGCGGTGTGTGAGGCATTTGCTGCATTTCACAGGGGAAGGAATCCACTGGAAGTGTAACTGTTCAGAAACACAATGAGCACCAAAGCATGCACTGTTTCTATCTCTCCCTTCCCCCATTTCCCCTCACCCCCCTTCTGTTCCCCAGCACAGGGCTGGTGGCCTCTTAATATGTAAGTTTTCCTTCTCCTGGGCTCAGCCACCCACTGCCGTCTCCACTGGTTGTGATGACTGGATCAAACCTACCCACTAGCTTAGCCTATAAACACTCACACAAAGGAAAATGCCCTCGTGAAAGCATAAATTGAAATCTCGGAACTTCTGACAGCCACAGAAATATTCCAGAATAAAGAGTAGTTTGGGACAGGACTGTGTGTGTGAATAACTGTGTAGAATACTCAAGTAAGGGGACATTAAGTAGAAATAGAAACTAATTTTGTTCTTTTCAGGATCCAACACTTTCCCTAGATTGCCATGTCTTTTGTTAGCACTGAGGAGCAAGGTCACAGGACCTCCTTCCATGGGTTCTGTCAGTTAAATCTGACCCCATCAGTCCTAGTCCAGGGCAGGTGCAGCTCAGAAACAGGAAGTGCCAGTGCCTGGGAAATAGCTCTCACGGTGCCAGTGCCAGAAAGGAGTGTGCACGTGTGGGTAGGAGCCAAGGATGGAGTGCTAACACCCAGAGGGCTTAGTTACCAAAGCTGCACCTGGGCTGCCCCAAGTGTACACATTAGGAAGCCCAGCCTGGGCTCTGCACAAGCACAGGTAGGGGTGGGGGGTCTGACAGGTAACCCAGAGCTAACAAGATTTTGAAGTTGAATGGTGCCCTCCTTGTTTTGGAGTTTAGTTGTAGCACTATTACTGGAAGGAGCCCTGGTCCGGGAAGGTGTGGGAGGAGAGGGTGATGGGCAGATGAGATTATGGGAGATGTCTGTTCTCTAAGAGGCCGGTTAGAAGAGGGGCCTGGGCCACCTTCACAGTGAACCTAGGGACAGCTGGGCTCAGTCCTGACTGTTGGGGGCAGGGGACACCCAAATACTATCATGTCAACACTTGCTGTCGTGAAGAGATGAAAGGCTGCTCATTATTACACTGAAATTTATTTCATGTAAGAAATGAGACTTTAAAATGACCCTACATCAGAGACCCTACATGCTAGACAATCCCACCATATCACCAAAGCCCAGGCCTGGATCTTATAACAGACATGCTGAGCTGCCCTCCAGACAGCCTGGGCACAGTAAAGCAGACCCAGACTGGGATCCAGTGAATCTCTTTCAGTCTAAGAGGGTCACCATCAGAAGAAAGTATTTTGCACTGTGAGCTTCAGCAGAGTGAAGAGTTAGATGGAAACAACAGGTGGCTCCTTTGCATCCTTGATTGGGTGTCCCTGAGTATGAACATGCCCTTCCTCGTCAGATGTTCCAGTGGCAGCCTCAGACATCCATTCCTCAGGTCACACGTCCTGGTTTGGCTGAGATTTGTAAACCTACCCAAGCTGTCCTCAAACACATCGTCTCACTAGAAAATTAGGATGTGGCTCTCCTGTGTGGCCATTTCTCGAATGTGGGCAGCCACTGCCTTATCTGTCCTGACCGTCCAGCTGAAACAGAGGAGAGAAGGGATCAGTTAGCTGTGCACTCAGGCCAGCATCTCAGGCCTGGGTCACACAGCTGAAGACAACATATTTCAGGAACAAGCTTTTGTCTTTCCAAAGAAGCAAGTCAAGAGATCCCAGCAGGCCTAGTAGAGCAGGGTGGCTAAACAAACCCTCGTTCCAAGGGGTTTGAGTACTCAGCCAATGTACTAATGCTCACATGTTCAAAAATACTATTTTTGGAGAAGTAACCCTTGGATGACAGCTTTAAAAAAAAAAAAAAAAGTCTGTGAAATCATAAACTCTTGCGAAGGCAGGAAATGGCACAGATCAAGTTCTGGAGGGCCACTTCCAAGACTCCATAAAGCTACTAATCTCCTTTTGTACAGAAACTCGAGTCAGGCCAGGAAAAGGCTCCCTCAAGCTTCAGTCTGATGGGCCAAACACCAGAGTTCAGTGGTCTGTACCTTTCCCGTTTCCCGCTGGACCAGGGCCTGCAACTCTTCTGTCCAGCCCAGAAGGCCCACTAGCGTTTCTACACTGCGAACCAAGTCCCCCAGCTGTGCCACGTCCCTGCTTCGAGGATGCCAAGCAAAGGGCCCCACCAAGTCCCGGTTGATGAGTAGTCGGGGCACGGTGCTCCGCACAGCCTCAGACAAGCTAGCAAAAGGCTCCACCTGAAAAACAACAAACGTGAGCAGTGTCCACCCCAAGCCCATCAGGACTACACCACTGCCACTGAGGCCTTCAGGTCAGGAGACGTGGTCAGACCCAGGACACAGGACTCCACCCTGGATCATTTTTCCAGTGGCCTCCTCCCACTTGTCTAGATGACCTCGTCCCCTCCTGGGCCTTCCTCTCCTTTTCCTCTTGCTGTTTCCACATTCACTGGCTTCTCCCTGTTTCTACCCTTCCTGCCGATTTGCAAGCTCTGCCTGTGAGCATCTTCTTTCCACCTGCTCTCCCACCACACAGTCTGAGTCTACTGGAGGTCCTTCCTACATTTGTCTTCTCAGAGGAACCAGGGCGCCTGCCCTCAAGCTGACCACTGTCCCTTTTCCTTCATCAACCACCACAAGCCAGAGAGACCTATGCTGCCAGTTTCTGCAACAGCTCTCAAGTGATATTTTCTTTCAAGATAATAAGAAATGGGTTGATTAATAGATGGGGTTATAAAGACTGGCTTAGATCAGAGAGTAAATGCTCAATTCTTGCCTTTCATTGAAAAATTTTCAAATGGATTACAGATTTAAATGTTATCAAAATAGTTCTTGCTGGGACATGTAAACACATCTACTCTGTAATCCCAGCATCGGGAAGCAGAGGCAGGATTGTGGGTTCAAGACCAGCCTGAGCTACATACATAGTAAAACCCTGTCTCAAAAACCAAACAAAAATAAAAACAAAAAAATAGTTCTTGAAGAAAATCTAGGTCACTACACTAAGCCACACTCCCAAACCACACTATTTTTAGCCATTCAGGTTGAAAAAAAAAATGAAATAGCTAATTTTGGTATTGGTGAGATGAGCAAACGGCCTCTCATATACTGCTTATGGCAGGGCAATTGGTAAACCCTTCTGGAAATTACATATTTATCAACGTTCTTCAGAAGCACTTGTGTCCTAAAAATACACGGGCATTAGTTTTACCATAAAAATTATATACTATTGGGTCTAAGACATGGCACAAAGTGGTAGAGGGCTTGCCTAGCAAGTATGGGGCCTTGGGTTCAATCCCAGTACTGAAAAAAACCAAAATCTATTTTATTATCCATTAGTAAGAAATTGCTTAAGTAAATCTGTTACGGATAATCACTTATCTTACAACTCTGTGGCTAGATGTGTTTCAGAATTCTGACTAGGTCTAATTTTAGAAAAAAAAACATGGTTTATATACCCTACATTATGGGACACCTACTGGAGATGGAAGTACTCCATAATCCAACACACCCTATTTTTTTCCACAATACCCAGGACAGAGCCTGTGCACACCAGTGTATTCAGCTCACACTGGTCCCAACTTGAAGGCACAGCCCCACAACCATCTGTAAGGGAGCTGCCAGCCCAGCACTAATAAGGCAACATTGCTGATGGGAAGTTAGTTGCAGAATAGAGGGCACAATGCTGTCACACTGGGTTGAGCATCACCATCTATCCATATATATTTGTACAGAAAAGAAGCCTGAGAAGACACAGACCAAAATGCTAAAGTTATGGATAGAATTAAAGGCTTTATTCTGTTATATAATACATAAATGACTGTGGGGCGGGGGGGTGGGGGGGGTTGTTGTTTTTGGTTTTTTCAGTACTGGGGATTGAACCCAGAGCCTGGTGTTTGCTAGACAAGTGCTCCACTACTTGAGCTATGTCTCCAGCCGTTAATGTACGAATGAATCTTTTTAAAGAAGCATATGAGCCAGGTGTGGTGATGCATGCCTATAATCCTAGTACATGGGAGGCTGAGGCAGTAGGAGGATTTAGAGTTCAAGGTCACACAGGCTACATAATGAATTTCAGGCCAGTCTGGGCTACACACCCAGACCCTGCCCTGCAAAAAAATATAAAAAATGCTATTTTCATTTTACTTAAAAAACAAACATGGGAGCAAGGCATCAGTGGCTCATCTCTATCCTATTTGAAAGGCTGAGATCAAGAGGACTGTGGTTCCAGGCCAGCTTGGGCAAAAAATTATCACATACCCAGCACAACCAATAGCTGCACAGTGGTACATATATGTCATCCCAAATTACACAGGAAGCTGAGGGCAGGAGGATCATGGTTCCAGGCCAGCCTGGGCAAAAATGTCTGAGAGACCCCCTATCT
The DNA here is from genome assembly GCF_047511655.1 of Castor canadensis. Taxonomy (NCBI): domain Eukaryota; kingdom Metazoa; phylum Chordata; class Mammalia; order Rodentia; family Castoridae; genus Castor; species Castor canadensis. The sequence goes on along the minus strand of NC_133386.1, from coordinate 209,481,610 downwards.
CAATAGAAAAAAGCTGGGCCTGATAGCATGCTCTTGTCATCCCAGACACCGGAAACCTAAAACAGGATTATAGTCTAGGCTGGCCTGGGCAAAAAGTGAGACTTACTTCTAAAACAACCAGAGTAAGAAGGACTAGAAGCATAGCTCAAGCAGTAGAGCACCTGCCTAGCAAGTGCAAAGCCAAGTTCAAACCCCAGTACCACAAAAAAGATTTTTAAAAAAATGGCTGGTGGCCAGCATCATTGACAGGGCTTAGCCCACACACTATCAGGCCCACAAAGCCAGGTCTGTACTCCCTCTGACCGCCCTTTTGGAGTCTGTCCTCCACCCCAGGCCTACACCCTATCTCTGACCTCAGGTCTCTGCTGGATTCCACCTCTCACATCTGCCTCCTGCTGCCTCAAATCCCTGTGACAGAGGCTGAGCTCCCAGTGCCCAGGAAATAAGCCGAATCATGCAGTGCTATAGGAGTACACACCTTCACACACACCTACCTCCTGCTGCCCTCTGCCTTCACATCCAGACTCTGACAGGCCTCAGCCCCTGCTGGTTTACCTGGGACCCACATGTGCCAAATACCTGTAAGGGCCCCATCCCAGGCCCCATCTCACAGCACAGTGCCACCAGAGCCCTCTCAATGGAAGTCAGAGCATCGGCCTTCCCAAAGGCCTGTCCCTGCCTCCTTGACCATGCCCTCACTGCAGGACAATGTGCAACACACCCACTAGACCTCCCCTCAGCTGAAACCCTTACCTCCTTTGCTGCTGACAGCTGACAGATACACACATCTTCTTCACTGTCTTCTCCTGATGAGGCACATCGACCCCTCCCTTCAGAGTCCCTTCCTGACGAAGCTCCCATAAAGCACCCATATTCACAATGCAGCCCTCTGCCCTACCCTGCCCTACCATGATGTCTGCTCTACTTTCCCTATAGCTACGTGTTCCCTTAACAACCTGTAAGGTCAGAGCTTGTGTCTCACTGTGTCTGTCCAAACACCACAGTAGACCTGACTCAGAGCATACAGCAATAGTGCTGGGCCTCTACACAGGCTGGGCCTTAGCACTGGGTTTTCTGGTCCTCCACCCTGGTGCCTACATCCACCCACTCAGGCCCTGCTTCTGTTATGGTCTCACCTCCAGCTCTCATCACACCTCTTAATAATTTCCTAGCAATCAAACCCAGATGTGGATCAGCTTCTTGACATGTCCAGCAGGCATCTCCTATGCAGCTCACACCCATGTACAGACCTCAACTCAACATCTTCTCTCCAGATTTCCCCCTGACCTTTAGCATAACCCCAGCATACCCCTGTCCCTCAGAGGTCATATGTCTCTTTCTTCCTCCCCAGGTGATAGGTCCACCCTTTGGTAGCCCCAAATGGTCAGCTTGGGTCAGCCTCTGAGGTTTGGCGTTGCTCCACCTGGACACTGGGCTTCCTGACATGAATTGGAGATCTGCCATACTGCCTGCCCCCTCCTTCCTTCTTCCCTTCCCACACACCTTCTGCCTACCCACCTTCAGCACAGTTGCTGACACCTGAAGCACCCTGGATCCAAAGATGGTACCACCCATCAACCCCCAGGCAGTATACCTACTCCCCACCCCAACCCACCTCATTTATTCAATGAACCTCTCAACAAACCTCCAGGGAGGTCCCAAGGACAAGCAGCAAATCTGCCAGGGGGAAATCAGCCATGTGCAGGAAGAACCTCTGGGGCAATGGCTCCCCGAAGAACACGATGTCAGGCTTCACCACACCATTGCAGACAGGGCAGCAAGGCACCCTGTCCGCCATCACATCAGCCTAGGGAGGCAGAGGGTGGTACACGGAAGATGCGTTTAAAGGGAAAGGCAACAGCCTCTCAAGGAAGTTTCAACATGCACAAGAGTAGGGTCGTGTAATGAGCTCCACACCCAGCTTCAGTAGTTACCAACATTTTGCCAATCATGTCATGTAACTCTCCAAAAGCAAATCCTAGACATCACATGGTTTCACCCACAAATTTCTCCACAGTTTGCATGTCTAACCCTGCTCTGCATCTGGGGCAGACCACAGTCTTCGTATGGTGCTCTATAGGCATTTGGTCTAGTAAGAAAGGCATGAATCCATATGGAAGCACAGCACAGTGAAACTGCAAAACTCTGAAGACAATGAGAAAAGTGAAAAACATGCAGAAAACATTACTAATGAACAGATTCTAAAGCATATATGCAAAGGCAGAAGACTTGGAATGGTCAATAATGATGTGGAAGGAGAACACACACAACTGACCTTCCAACATCAAGACTCACTATATAAAGCTACCAAAATCAAGATGGCTGTATTGGTGAAAGAATAAAGAGGTCAGACTAGAGGTGTGGCTCAAGTGGTAGAGCGCCTGCCTAGCGAGTGCAAGGAAAGCCTTGAGTTCAAACCCCAGTACTGTCAAAAAAAAAAAAAAAAAGAATAAAGAGATTAAGGGAACTGAACAGAAAGCTCAAAACTAACACATCATCAACTGATCTCTGACAAAGGAACAGAGACAACTCAATGAGAAAGTATGGTTTTTTTAACAAATAGCACTGAAACAAATGGACATTCACATGCAAAAAAAGCTTCATAAAAATTAACTCAAAATGAATCAAAGACCTAAATGTAAAGGGTAACACAATTGGATTTCTACAAGTTAACACAGAAGAAAGCCTACATGACTATGGCTATGGCTCAGATGACAATGGTGTGACTATGACTTTTTAGATACTCCAAAATCCATGAAAAAATAATTGATGCTACAATTTATTAAAAGCTTTTGCTCTATGAAAGACACTGTCAAGAGAATGAAATGAAAAGCCACAGACTGATAAAAATGTTTATTAAAGACATTCTGATAAGGAAATAATAACTAACATATACAAAAAACTCTTAAAACTCAACAAAAATAAAACAATTTAAAAACTGGCAAAATACAAGAACAGATACCTCCCCCAAAAAGATACGAAGATGACAGGTAAGCACATGAAAATATGCTCAACATCCCAGGTCAACAGGGCACTGTAAATTAGAGCAAGGAAACACTACTACCCATCTATGAGAATGGCCAAAACCTAGAACCGACAAAAAATATGCTGGGCAGGACAGGGAGCAACAGAACTCTCAGTGCTGTGAAAATTCAGAATGGTGCAACCATCTTGGAAGACAGTTTGGTGATCTCTTACAAAATTAAGCATACTGCTACTAAATGATCCAACAATTATATTTCTTGGTATTTACCCAAAGAACCTGAAAACTTATGTCCATACAAAAACCTGTACGTGGAAGTTCATAGCAGTTTATTCATAATTGCCAAAATCTGGAAGCAACCAAGATGCCCTTCAGCAGGTAAATGTATAAATAAACTGTGACACATCTACACAATGGAATACTATTCAGCACTAAAAGGAAATGAGCGATTGGGCCAGGAAAAGACATAGAGGAAACTTAAATACACATTGCAAGTGAAAGAGGCACCTGCAAAGGCTGCATGCTGATGATTCCAACTCTACAAAACCCTGAAGGCAGAAAAAGAGTTGTGCTTGCCAGGGGCTGGGGTAGGAGAGGCATGAATAGGTAGAGCAAAGAGGAATTTTAGGATAGTGAAACTCCATCTGCGTGGTACTGCAGTGGTGGATATATGCCATTACACATTTGTCCAAACCCCCAGATGGCACCCCAGCAAGAGTGAGCCCTAATGTAAACTGTGCAGTGACTGATGATGATGAGTCAATGCAGGTTCAGCAATTGTAACACGACCTACTCTGTGGGTGGTTTGATGGCAGGAGAAGCTGTAAATCTGTGGGGACAAGGGTACACTAGAATGTCTGTACTTCCTATTCAATTTTACTCTGAACCTAAAACTCCTCAAATGGGTGTCAAAGCCTATTTAAAAAATAAAATAAAGACAAGTGTCAACCAAAGGCTGTGTGCTGACAGTGTGGTCCCCAGCCTGTGGTACTGTTGGGAGGTAGAACCTTTAAGGGGGGGCCTAGTGGGAGGTCTTAGGTCATGGGGGGTGTGAGCTCTCAAAGGGAACAGTGGGTGTTGGGACCCCAGCCTCATGAGGTGAACGTTCTTCTCCTCCACATGCTCCCATAATGCTATGATGCCTCACCACAGGCACAAAGCAACAGGGCCAATAGATCATGGACTGGAACCTTCGAAATTATGAGCAAGATAAAACTTTTCCCCTTGTAAGTTGATTATCATGGCATTTGTTACAGCTACAGAAAGCTGACATAACCATCATATTAAATTCACACTTCCTGATTTCAAAACTGGGTGCAAGTTATAGTAACCAGAACAGCAATAGCACTGGCATAAGACAGACATACAGACCAATGAAACAGAACAGAGAACCTAGAAATAAGTCCTCACATACATTGTCAGTGGCTTTTTTTTTAAGGGTGCCAAACTATTCAGTGAGGGAAAAGACAGTTTTATCAATAAATGGTGCTGGAAAAACTATTTCTACATGGAAAAGAATGAAGTTTGTCATGGAAGAGACTCAAAATTGTGTAACACTGCTTGCAGGCTGCTAACAGGAGGGCGAGACCTTGTAAAGCCAGGTGTCAGGCATGTCTGCAGCTGGACTATCAACCAAGTTGTCTGCTCATGTCCATGGTACATGCTGACCTTGTGAACTGTGCCAAACTGAAGCTTCCAGAACAAGCACACCCACCTCTGGGATGGTGTATGCATAGGTTCACTGCCTGTGCGCTCTAAGACCACATACAACTCCTCCCTCATGACGCAGTCCAACTTTTGCACACCAGTCACAGTGCTGGTCAAGAAAGACATGCCACATATCAGTGGACGGACAACCTATAGAGTACACAGCAATGGAATACTACTTAGAAATCAAAGGGAGTGAAGTACTGATGCAAGCCACAATGTAAATGAACCACTCAAATGCTATGAAAGAAGTGAAAGAGGCCAGACACTGAGTCCACTTATGAAATGCCCAGAATAGATAAATCTATAGAGACAAAGCCACGAGCTAGGGATATAGGAAAGGGGATGTCTTCCTAATAATTACAAGGTTCCTTTTGAGGGTATTTTGGAACTTGACAGAGGTGACTGATGACACATACTATGAATGCACTAAGTCCAAAGAACTGTTATGTGAATTTCACCTCAATAAAAAAAATAAACAAGTAAAAAACAAGGTCCTATGACATGTTAACATTTCAGAGTTTATCTTTATTTCTTAAGAGTTTTCCACTCTATTCCATTCTGCTTTAAGAAACCCATCCTAAATCACAGGTGTCATTGCTGCATTACTTGAATAGTGAAAATTACAAACATCATTGATCAGGTATGGTGATGCATGCCTGTAACCCCAGCTACTAAGGAGGCAGAGGTATGAGGATAGCAATCCCTATCTGAAAAACAAACTAAAAGCAAAAAGTACTAGTGACATGGCTCAAGTGTCTACCACCTGCCTAGCAAGTGTGAGGCCCCGAGTTGAATCCCCAGCATTGCCAAGAAAAAAAAAGTAAAATTACAAACATCAGTAGGTTTGTAATAGGTGAATGGCTAAATGTAATACTCTATAGCTAATAAAATGAGTGAGCAGGACTGGAGGTATCAATACAAGATGCCCATGAAATGCTGCATAGGATAAAGCAGTCACAGTGTGTGCAGCTGTGTGTATACAGACATGTGCGTGTATGTTTACATCTTTTCCTTTAAAGGCCTGGAACATTATACACCAAATTGTTAAAGGGAGGCAGGAAGGACTGGTTAAAGGGAAATTCATTCTCCCTGCATATTTCTGTACTGTACTGCCTTAATTTTTGTTTTTATTTCCATTTTTTCTTGGTTTTGTTTTTCCCTTTGGTGCTGGGGATTGAACTCCAGGTCTTGTGTACATCTGGAAAGTGCTCTATAATTGAGCTACAGTCCAGCCCCGCCTTAGTTTTTTACAAGCATGTGTTTACTTTTCTAAATCAAAACTAGGGGAAAATATTTTCACACTATTATTGCACTCTTGTCCTTCCAACACAACACTTTTAAAATACCACCTTTACAAATTACCTCCCACCAACAACTACAGAAGACAGAGACCCTTCAGTGGGAAAACTCACCCAACAGTCCTCCCCTGGAAAGGACCTTCGACAGACTGTGCAGGTGGCTGAGGCAAAGGTTCCATGAGCTTCAACCAGCTTTGAGGGATGGATGCCAGACACTGAAATTCAAACCAAAGCTCAGCATTGCAGCCTCCATGCGAGTCTAAAAGCCTAACTTGTAGGCTTAGCAGGCCTACATTTCAGAAAAATTGATTAGGTAATAATAGGCAAAAAGTGACTTCTCAGCCAGGCATGGTAGTATATACCTGCAATCCCAGCACTTGGGAGGCTGAGGCAGGAAGATCATGAGTTCCAGGCCACAGGGCCAGAGGTATAACTTAAGGGCCAAGTTCAAACCCAGTACCACCAAAAAAAAAAGAAGAAGAAGAAGAAAGAAAAAGCAAGTTCCAGACCAGCATGGGTTACATAATGAGACCCTGTCTCCAAAAAAAAAAGGATGGGAGGGGAGGGGCTGGAACTTCTCATAGTTTATTACTTCTATATACTTCTGAAAGGGTGGGGGGCAGGTGATTTCCCATACCCCTGCCACTGTCCTAACTGGAGTGCTGAAACACACAGCCAGACAACTCCACCTTCCCCAAGGCCTGCCCTGTCCCTCAGGAGGAAAGACAGCCTCCACAGCACATTCACTGTCACCTATGGTTCTCTTTCGTAGGAAACATGCTCCTGGAGTCGCAGCACCTCTGATGACCCAGCAATGCTTCCCTAGGATGTAAGGCCAACCTGTGGATCTCTTCTGTGACTACCATGAGATGTGGCCAAGAAATTATAACAGAATAATTTGAACAATACTGAATAGTTGGTAAGTCTCTAGTGTAATAACAGTATCAGAACTGTGTTTTAAAAAGTCTTTATCTTCCAGACATACTCATCAACTTAGAGACTGTTTCTATATTAAATTCAAAATGTGAGGAATCTGCCTGAAAATAATCTAGGTGTACAGGAGAGATGGGGAGAGCACAAACAAACAAGGACTGTGTTGGTGATGGAGACTGAGGGAGAGGACATGAGGGTTCCTTGTAATTTTTTACTATTGTGTGCTTAACACATTTCTTTAAAAGAAAAAAAAAGAGCTCAACATAAGATTAGCAAAACAATGTGAACTTTAGTTCAGCCCAGCAGATATGTGGGAGAGGGACCCACAAGGAGGTCCCAACAGTGGCCTCGAACACCCAGAGATGCAAAGGCATAACCAGTTGGCTTAAAACAGCCACAAGGATGAGGTGTAAGCACTGGGCCCCAGTCCTACCTAGAAACAGGCACAGAACATAGAAGGGGGACAGAGAGCTCACCTCTCTCAAGCCCATCAATGTTCTGTGTGTAGAGCCTCAGGAGCAGTCCCTTGTCATACAGCAGTCGGAGGAAGTAGTGAGCAACATTGGGCTTATAGTTCCCAGGGTACAACTCCTTGGCCAATTTGAAAAAGGGCTTGGGGTTATGAAAGAAAAATTCAAGTTCAAAAATGGCCTCAGGGTATGGGATGTGGTACTGCTGTAGGTTGTTGTAGAGGCCACTCCCGGGAGATCTGTGGAGACAGAAGGAAGAAGCTCGGACCCTTAGGAAGACCACAGGGAAGTGGCATCAACCAGGAATGAGCATACCTGAAGTCTGGAATGCCGCTGGGTGTACTGATTCCAGCCCCTACCATAACCAACACCTTCTGGCAGGCTCTGGACCGGATCAGCTCAGCAATGTCCTGCAGGGAAAGCTTCTCCTTTTCATGACTGCCTCCACTCCCAAACAGGCCTGAAGCACCCACAGAAAGAGAGATGGGCCTTCTCACACCTGCAGCACTGACAGCAAGAGCACAGCAGAAAGGCAGCAGACGACAATCAGTCTCCAGCTAATAAGAATGTGCAGGGTTCTACTCTTCCCACAATCTACAGTGGCCATGCCCTTCTGTTCCGTCCCCCCTAAATAACCACTTTTCTCACCATGAATGACTACTGGCTAAATAGAAAGCCAGAAATCAAGACCTACTTGGGGGCAAAAAAATTCTGGTTAATGGGTACTATGAAAGCATCCCTTCATAGTCCCTCATCAAAGGCCAGTCTTCAGACCAGGGTTCCATACCAAAGCTGAAGTCAGGCCAAGAGCATCCCTTTGTTGTACTCAGGTCACATTCTCAGCAGAGCTGCATACCCTACCATACATGAGTTGTGATGGATATACAGTGACGTTTAAAGAAAATTAAAACTCTCAGACTTTATATCATGCATTATTAGGATAAAAACTAAGCTCTAGAGACCATTCCAGAAACACACAAACCCTGACAGCTAGGGGTTCAGACTGCTGCAGGCAGTTCATCTTCAACATCTACCAATGAGCAGGGATGAGCAGGGACAGCTTCCACGACTCAGCAGCCAAGGTTACACAGTGAGGAAAGGTAGGGGGTACCCTGCAGCTCAGGGTTCTCCTGGCATAGCTACAGAGTTCTTGGTTTACCTACTGCAGCGAGGAGTCTCTGAATTTACTCTAAAATCATCTTTCATAGGAAAAGAGCACACTACACACAGTAAATAAGTCATGAGTTTCAAAGAGGCTTTTAGGACTTTGTAAACAACACCTGGGAGAGTGATAGGAAGAAAACAAAAGCAATAGAAACAATAGAATCTGCAGTGGCCACTGAAAATCCCCCACTGAGGTCTGCAGCAGAGGAGCACAGGCACTGCAGTTTCACGCAGCCCTGGAAGGTCTCCTGTGTCTACAGCCTTGACTTAAGCCTCTCTTGGTATCTAATGGAGTTGCACATATCTCCATCACTCTGGCAGCCTGCCCTGAGTTCAGGACCACTGGGCCCCAGGCCATGGGTGGATGCCTTTCTCATACCCTACGGACTGCCAACTAGTTCACTCTTCCATCAGATGACCCTAGCTTTCTGTCTACACTATGGAGATCCCTCCTCTCTGATGAAAAAAAATATTGGACAAGTTAAACATTAAGCTGACAACCCTCCCCAAATAAATGATGAACCTAAAGCTAATACAGACATAAAGCAGGCAACTAGGAGAACTTCTTTCCCTTGTAAAACATGCCGGAAATAAAGATGCTAAAAGCATATCTTGAGATTTATCAGGACAATTCAGGACCTGTCTTCTAAGAAAATGATCCTAACAGTGTTTGTTTTGTCTTTTTCTTTTGCTCCTGTCTTCATTACATCCTGCTGCCATGGTTTGCCCCAAAGCTCTCTGCTATTTGGATCCTAATAGTACAGCATATCCCATCCCAGGGGCAGTTTTAACTCCAGTTACTCCCTCTTGTGTACCCCTTGTTACAGCCAAACAAAAGGCCTCCCTGTTCTGTGTATTCCCTAAACCCTAGTCTCCCAAGTAACCCCTTCCCACCCAGCATGCTCTGCCTGAAGAGCCCTGTCTCCACCTCAGAATTCCCCCACCTCCCTAAGTCAAGGTCAAGATCAAATGCCACTTGCTGGACTCCAGGGAGTAATCACGGGCCCTCATCTGAAAGGCAGCAGTGTCCCTGCTCCTGTTTTGGTGCTGACACCCTCCCCTCTGTGCAGCTGCACAGGATCAGTGGCAGGTCACCCAGGGATAAAAAAAAAAAAACAAATTACAGAGTGCAATTACTGTGCCGAAGGGTGGGAATATTTGCCGGTGACAGTTTTAACCGCACAACCTTTATGAGGGGCAATTAAATGTTAAACGTACATACCATTACAATTTATCTAAAAACTGAGGAGCAAACAAGGTTATTCACCACAAAGCTCTTTGTAATAAAGATTTAAAACTGTTTCAACAAGAGAATGGTGAAATAAATTGTGAAACATCCATACAACGGACTTCCACAGGAAAAGTCCGCACTGCACTGGAAATCGCTCGGAGACATATCGTTAAGAGACAGGCATCGGTGTCTGGCTACGGAACCACCTGCCAAGTTCTCGCTGTCACGACTGCTTCCAGCCGCGAGCAGACGGGCACTGCCCGCCGCGTAAACACGGCCGACAGCCGGACTGCGGTATCCCGCGCCTCCCCCAGCCCGGCCCGCTCACCTCCCGGACCCCACTGCCACAGTGAGGCCAGAGCCCGCCGACACCACAGCACCATGACGTTACACTGTGCACCCGCGCTCGCGAGTCACGTGCAGCCAGGCGCCCGACTCCGCCCCCGGCACGCCGGCCCCGCCCCGGCACGCCGGCCCCGCCCCGGCACGCCGGCCCCGCCCCGGCACGCCGGCCCCGCCCCGGCACGCTGGCCAGGCGCGCCCAGGTGGAGGTACACGCTGGGTGGGGGCGGCTTCTCGGTCTGTAGGGTTCTGCCTTGTAGCCCCGGACGCCAAGCCTGGAAGCTGCGTTTCTCTTCCCCGCCCCTCCACCTTATTTCAACAGCGATGGCGATAACTAACGCCTTCTAAGCGCTTACTACAATCAGCATTACATCACATAGTTCTTGCAAGACGTTACCGGAAAGGTACAATTACCATCCCCCCTATGAGAGGACCTCGGATCTCAAGGCTGAGGCCATAGGACCAGTCGGTGGCCGGCTCGCCACAGGCGCCCGTACTTTTTAAGGCCTCACGGGCACCGCCAGGTGTCCCAACACCGGGAAGAGAATTTTGCCCAAAGTAACGAAGAACACGGTTACCTTGACAACCGGCGGGCTGCCAAACCGACTACGACGCTCCCGGCGTGCCCTGCGCTACGCGGTGCCGGAAGTGAGTGAGCACTTCCGGCCGCCATTCCTGCGCCTCTGAAGTCTTGTGTCTCTTTGCTGGGTTCTTTCTGCAATCATGAAGGACGTGCCGGGCTTCTTACAGCAGAGCCAGAGCTCCGGGCCTGGGCAGGCCGCCGTATGGCACCGTCTGGAGGAGCTCTACACGAAGAAGTGAGCGCTGAGCCCAAGGGACCAGGGCAGAGCGACGTGGAGTGGCGGGACATTGACGGGCTGAGGACGCTCTGACCCGAGTTGGGGAGACCTGAGGAGTGAGGGACGTGTGGGAGAGGGGGCAAGCTGGCCAGGGAGGGTCAGGGCCGTGGAGGAAGAGAGATGGCAGTCAGTCACAAGGACCAAGAGTGTAGCCAGGGTTTGAGGGTCGAGGACACACTGCTTTCCTGCCCGAGGAGCTGTGACTGAGGCTTCTAAACTCCCCTCCCTCTGGTCTTACATTAGGGAGCCTGGCTGGCCTACGATTTTAGCTCTTGATTCAAGCAAGCAAGCAACAGTGTCAGGGCTTTTGATAAACAGATCTTGGTGACTCGTACTCAGCTATGTCATAGTGTGACTGTATCTGCAGGTGTTTTTCGCGCAGCCTGGAGCCCATAAACGGAGAGCCGTGCAGTTTTCTGTTGATTGTGTAGCTGCTACACAAGGTGTAGCCACTGTCCCTACTTTCCGTTGTATATCAGTGTGGGTTTTTGTTCCTAGAGAGACCTCAGAGTTTGAGTTTGTTTAAAAACAGAATGAGCTTCAGAACAATTAAAAATTGGTGGCATTGGGCTACAGTTGTCATCTGGGAAAACACAGTGGGGCATTTAGCATAGAGCCTTTCACACAGGCATTCACAACGTGTTTTGATGGTGTTGAGCAGTCTTCTGCTAATAGCAATTCTTAGTGTTTGACAAAAATTGCTTGTGTTGGGTAGCATTTGGCATTTTTCAAAGCCTTTTATCTGCATTATTAAATATTAGCCTTTTGTGTGATGTGTCCTCGGTCACTGCCCTTGAGATTTTATATATTACCTTATTTCATCTTTTGTTACATCAGTGGAAGAGGAAACTGAGCTCAGTTTTCTAGCCTTCCCTGAGATACTCTTAAGTAGGGGAGCCTGAATTTGAACATAAAACTGCATGATTCCAGTATTGTTTCCAGTTGAAACTAACAGTAATGCTTTGGAACGTCTAGAAAGATGTTCTCCATTTCATAGCTGGGAAAACTGAGTCTTAGGATGTGAGCTCAAGGTGACGCAGCCATCAAGTGGCAGGGACAGGAAAAGAACTCAGGTTTCATAGCATCTGCCTTAGTACTCTTTGTACTGTGCAGTACAAAGGTGTCTGTTAATTCATGTCAGTTTATAGGTCTAAAGGACCTTATGTTTTTCAGGTTGTGGCATCAGCTGACACTTCAGGTACTTGATTTTGTGCAGGACCCATGCTTTGCCCAAGGAGATGGTCTCATTAAGGTAAATAATATATGATGCTAGGTCAAATTTTATGAATATGTTCAATAGATGCATTTTATGACAATCATAATAAGATGCAATTACTTTATGTCCGTGAGTATTGTAATCACTCCTCATACTTTTCATAACAGCATTGAGAAATAACTACTACTATTATCTCTCTCGCTCTCTCTCTCTCTCTCTCTCTCTCTCTTTGACATAGAAGCAGACAGGTTAAGTAACTTACCATAGGTCACAGCTAATAAATTACAGATGTGCATTCAAATACAGACATTCTCTCAGTTGTGCATGATGACTCACAGCTGTAATCCCAGGCTACATGAGAGGCATAGGTAGGAGGATCATTGTCTAAAGGCTGGCCCAGGCAAAAAAGCACCAGACTATCTGGAAAATAACTGAAGCAAAAAGGCCTGTGGCTCAAGTGGTAAAGCACTTACCTAGCCATCACAAGGCACTGAGTTCAAACCCCAGTACCACCAAAAAAAAAAAAAAACCAAACCCACAGGCATTCTGGTTTCTAAAATTGTAGACTAGGACTGGAGATGTAGCTCAGTGGTAGTTTGTACTTAGTATGCATGAGGCCCTGGGTTGCGTCCTTAGCACACAAAAACAAAAAAAAAAGCCCAACACAGTGTCACACTTATAATCCTAGCTACTTAGGGATTGAGGCAAGATAATTGTGAGTTCAAGGTCGTCTGGGCAACACAGACCCTGTCTCAAAAAAATAAATAACTGTAATCTCTGCACTCAGGAGACTGGCAGAAAGATCATTAGTTCAAGGCTAGCCTGATTTACATAGCAAGTTCCAAGCCAGTTGTAGTCTACTTTCTGAGTTGCATAGTAAAATCCTATCTCAAAAAAAAGTAAATGGATAAAAATTTGAAATTCTGGCCTAAAATATTACCTTATAGCATCCCCAGGTTTTGTTTTGTTTTTTTTTGAGAGGGGGCCTTGACATGTAGCCCAGGCTGGCCTCAAACTCACAATCCTCCTGCCTCAGCTCCTGATTGCTGAGTGGCATGAGCCACTTTTCCCAGCTTTTTTGTTGTTGTCCTATTCTGCTTTTGGGAAACTACTGGGAAAGAATTGAAGTTCAAAATCAGTTTGTGGATGGAGTAGGGTACAGAAGATTGTGATAGGAATCTTTTAGATAGTTCCCTTCACTCCCTAGCTCCCCTCTCTCACCCACACTGACTCTGCTTGCCCAGACATTTCTGTCCTGGCTAGTGTGGAAGACATAGTTTTTTTATTTCTTTTGGGGTGCAGGGTTGGGGAGAAGACAATATGCTGCCTCAGTAATAGAGCACTTTTAGAATTTTGTCCACAAGAAAAAAATACTCTTCTAGCCTTTCCTAGATCCCCTTGCAGATTGGAACATCTCCATGACTTTGGTCATCAGAAGCCACCTCTTTGAAGTTTTCCTGACATCTTTCTCTGATTTTGAATGAATCAGAGATTTAGACCAACTTGGTAACTGATAGATAGCTTGTAATTGTAGCTTGAGTTATTTCACCTGAACGCATTATGTTATAGTGCAGACAGTGAAGCTTACTACCTTACCACGCCACCTCCTGGGCTTGTAAGATTTTTTTATGGTTTATACCCATTAATTTAACATTTTACTATCCAAAAGAACTAAAGATTTTATTGAGCATTTCATCTTCCGGTTTATGTGGAAAAATGATAAATGAGACAGATTTTAATACTTGTTCACCACAGTTCTACATTATAGTGATAGATAATTCATAATTGTTTATCCTTTGTTTTCTTATCTTTAAATTACTTTTCTACACAAGGCAAAGTATTTCCTCAACCTCGTGGTAATGTTATACTCAGGTCAACAGATTTGAGTTTATTTTTTCATGAACAAAATAAACCTTTTGAGACCCAGCCCACATAAGTGTAAGATGGATATTCATTAATCTGTAGTCACTAGAAGTAATTTTGAGTTTCTGGACTCAATAAGCTTTTTAATGTAGATAACTCCATCAATTTTAAGAGGTATCAGGAAAGTTAAAACAGTGTTTCTTAATGAAGAATACATCTTTGAAATAGTCCCTTGTCATGAAAAGGCCATTTTATTTAGAGGATTTGTGCCAGATTTAAGTGCCTATCACAGGGACATTGCCATCTTTTTACCTTTACTTGCCAGGGGACCTTCAGGGTTTTTTTTGCTAAAGTTGAAGTCATCTGGAGGTTTCTCCCTACTTTGCCCACCCTGGGCACTTTGTTTTCCCAGTTAACTCAGCCATAGACTCAGGATTTCCTATCAGCCTCCCTTTCTGTGCTCAGCCCACTTCCAATCACATCTAGTCCAACTTACTGGCAAAAGTCTTTCAGACTTTCCATCCATCTTCAACACTTCTGTGCTCCACGGTCCTGTCTTAGCTACGAGTAGCCTCTAACTGGTCTGTCTTCTCCCTTGTGGTCCTCTCTGGACCCAGTCCTGACTCCCTGTAGGAAGGACAGAGACTTATCTTCAGTGGCTCCCACTATGTCCTTCAGAAGCACTCCTGAAATAGTGCAATCTGTTCCTTCTGTCTGCAGTGTTCTTTCAGCTTTTCTAGTGAAGGGCATTGTGGTTTGTAAACTCATAACTTAATGATACCAATGCAGTTTCAGTGTTTGCCATCTGATTTTGCAGAATGAAAGACACCCTGTACTTACTCCATGTTTTGGTTCCATAGCTTTATGAAAACTTCATCAGTGAATTTGAACACAGGTAAAACCATTTTTTCAGCTGTTTACTTTGAAAATAAGTACATTGGTACTCCTTGACTCTTAAGCTGGTGATTTTTATTTCAGGGTGAACCCTTTGTCCCTGGTAGAAATAATCCTTCATGTGGTTAGACAGATGACTGGTAAGTATCAGTTTGTTTCATAATGGAGCAGACCCAAATGGTAGTTAAAATGATCTTAAAATATAATTTTAATTGAATTCCTTAGAAATATCAGATTGACTGGGTATGTACATGTCTGTGATCTGTGCACACCAGAGATTAAGGCAGGAGGATTGAAAATTTGAATGTAGCCTGGGCTATATAACAAGACCTCAAAAACACACACAAAAAGAAAGGTCAGGTGCAGTGATGCACATCTATAATCCCAGCCACTCAGCAGGTGGAGATCTGGAGGATCACAGCTTGAGCAAAAAGTTTGCAAGACCCCATCTCAACAAAAGAAGCTGGACATGGTAGTGTGCACTTGTCATCCCAGCTATGAGGGAGGCCATAGGTAGAAGGATCATGGTCCAAGGCTGGACCCAGGCAAAAATGAGAGACCCTACCAGAAAATAACAGCAAAAAGGGATAGAGGCGTGGCTCAAGTGGTAGAACACCTGCCTAGCAAGTTCGAGGCTCTGAGTTCAAACCCCAGTACCACCAAAAAAAAAAAAAGAAAGAAAGAAAACATCAGAGTCCTAGTTATGCTTTTATTATACCTTATGATCTAACACTAAAGATTATCCTGCCTAAAAGTGTCTTGACTGGTAAAAACCCACTATTGGTGGGTCTGATTTTGTTCTTTTTCTTCTAGATCCTAATGTGGCTCTTACTTTTCTGGAAAAGACACGTGAGAAGGTGAATGTAAAATATAACAGCATCTTCTGAATATTTTTTGACTTGTGGTTTATGTCTATACCTTTAGAAGTTGTATATCTCTGGGCATGAAAGTCAAATAACTGCCCAGGGAGCAACTTACTTTATGAGTTGTCCACCTGCATTGCTGGGGGCTCTTGTTTTTTGATGTCTTCAGGTGAAAAGCAGTGATGAGGCAGTGATCCTGTGCAAAACAGCAATCGGAGCTCTGAAATTGAATATTGGGGACCTACAGGCTACAAAGGTAAAATCACCATAGTAGAGATTTATGTTAGGGTTAAAAAATGGTCTAAAACCTTTTGTACATTTTCAAATAGGGTCTCCCCATTTATTCCCAGGCCAACCTGGGTCACCATTCTCCTTTTTACACCTTCTATGCAACCAGATGATAGCACATCACCATTTTAAGCTTTTTATTGGTTGAGATGCAGATCTCACCAACTTTTTGCCTGGCCTTGAACCTTGATCTAGATCACCACCTCCTGAGTAGCTAGGATTAGAGGCATTGGCCATTGCACCAGCTTAAAATATTTTTAAGCTACAGAAGAGTTACAGAATGGCAATGACTTTCATATTCTAACCCAGATTCCTCAGTGTTTACATTTTGCCACATCATTCTGTTTGTGTGTCATCTTTTTCAAAAGCATTTAAGGGTAAGTTGTTGATAGGGTGTCGAGCACTCCTTGTATGACCACAGCTTGTCCATCAAATCAGATGTGGCCTTGGCAGGGTGAAGCTCCTGGGCTGTCACTGGCCAGGTGCAGCTGTCTTGGCACTGGCAGGCCATGTGCTCCTCCATCCTCTTTATACCTCCTGAACTATTGAAGTGTTCTGTCTCTTATGTTTTTCTTTCATTTTTGTGCAATTGGGGGACAGGTGTTAGATAAGGTTAGCAATGAGACTGACATATTTGGTCAGTTCACATTGTGTAACCCGATACGGCATGCATTTTTGTTTTCCTTCATTGTAGCTTTGTTAACCATGATATCAGTGAAAATATAGGGGGTAGGGTGAGGGTTAAAAGTGTTCATATTCTCATTGCCTTAAAAAAATACCTATTTATTTCTTATGTGCATACTTGCTATATTTTGTTTTGAAGTATTTAAAACACACTGAAAGCTGTAAGAAACTAAGGAAAACTATAATGGGCACTGTTGAGTCCCAGTCAACTCAGGAGCAGAGAAATACACAAAGTCAGACCACTGTATTCTCTGCCCATGCTCCTCCCCCAGCAAGGAGGAGCAAGGAAGCACATGCTTCCTTGTCCTTGCTCACAAGATGGGTCTGTTCAACTCTTAAGTTAGCCTCCATTTGCCAGGTTTGAGGGCCATAATGTTGCTATGTATAGGCAGTTTGTTTTTACCCTATGTGGTATTTCATAGTATAAGTATTTCCATACATACGTAGCTGGTCTTCATGAAGAGATTTAGATTGTTTGTTTCTATTATATTTCTGTGCCTGCTCCTCTGTGTACATAGGCAGTCTCCTATGTGTGTGTCCGGAGACTGCAGGTGTGAATTCCACAGCTCCTGAACCTCCCTATCTTCGCAGTATTTAATTCTTACCAACCCAGTAGAGGTGCAGCGGATTCTTGATTGTGCAACGGTTTCAGTTTTTCATTTCCCGGTTGCTGGTGGCTTATTGGCCATTCCATTCATGTCTCCACTCTGTAAATTGCCAGTTGATATCTTTTGCCATTTTTCTACTGTGTTCTGACTGGTATGTAAGAGTTATTTATATTTCCTTAGTTATAATTCATCGTATGATCCCACATGCTGTGTAAGTATTTTTTCCCATTCTATAGCTTGTCTTGTGCTTTCTTCTCTGTTGTGAATTAACTGAAGTTTTCTGTTTATTAATGTCACATTTATCAGTCTTTGCCTTTGTAGCTTATGCTTTTCATTTTTATATTACTTAAAAAATCTTTTAAGTTGGAAGACAATTTTAATTCCTGTGTGTAGGAAACAATTGAAGATGTTGAAGAGATGCTCAGCAGCCTCCCTGGTGTGACGTCAGTTCACAGTCGTTTCTATGATCTCTCCAGTAAATACTACCAAACAATTGGAAACCACGCATCTTACTACAAAGATGCTCTGCGGTTTCTGGGCTGTGTTGACATCAAGGATCTACCAGGTAACACGAAGCCATTATAGTTCTTGTCACATAGGGGCAAATTACTGAACACAGTTGTGAGGTGCTGAAGGGAGGAGCTTGCTCAGATAAGTTTGTCCTTCTCTGAAGAAAAGTTGGAAAGATTTGTGTATGCTTTAGTTTATATATTATATTTGTCTCCAGTATTTAATTCAGATGGCAATGAAGATGAATCCTCCCAGCCCCTTCAGTCTTCCTTCTCCAGGTCCATACTATTACCTAAGTCAGAGGTTTTGTAGGAAGAGCCGTGATGACAATACCTTCTGACCCTCTGCAGGATGAAGGGCCCATGAGATCCCTGTAGCTGAGGTCCTTGCTCTGAAAATTAGGCTCCAGACCTATAGGATAAATTACAGAATCTTTCAAGGATCTGAGATTAAAAAGAAAAGTGGCCAGAGAGTTTGAGGAGCATACAAGGAATATGCATTTGCAAAGAAATTTTCACATTCTAGATATTTCTCACAGTACACTGTTGAAACTAAGGAGATCAGCAGTTCTTTAAAACACTGATACAACTTTGATTGCTGTATCTCAAGAAAAATATGTTGAAAGAGCACCTACTGCAGCCAAGAGAATAAAGGGCTTGACCTTCAGGGAGCAGAAAGCTCATTCTAGTCTGGAGAGATACAGACCAAGGTGACTTTAAATTGCAGTACTACTTCCCATAGCAGGGGAGGGATTTAAGGAATTCATTAGTTCAGGAATTAGTGCAGGCTGAATGATGAATAGATTCACATGTATTTGGGGGATTGTTGGGGAATTAAACCTCTGGATGCTTTTTCCACAAAACTCATATGTGTGTATGGTTTCTAGTAACCCACTCAGTTCATCACTTTAGAAGAGGTGACTCATGCTAAACCTTGGTAACATAACCATACCAAAAATGGCTTCTGTATTTTTGCTATGTGAGCTTTTTAAAGCCAAGCAGGACTGGATGTGACTGGTGTGTCATTGTCATAGTGTCGGAGCAGCAAGAAAGAGCCTTCACACTGGGACTTGCGGGACTTCTCGGCGAGGGAGTTTTTAATTTTGGAGAACTTGTAAGTTGGCCAGGTGCAAATTCCTTAATGGGACAGGGAAAGGGGGAGATGACTTTTACCACCTGATTTTCTGATGTCCCCACAGCTCATGCACCCTGTGCTGGAGTCACTGAGGAACACTGATCGGCAATGGTTGATCGACACCCTCTATGCCTTCAACAGCGGCGATGTAGACAGGTTTCAGACACTGAAGACTGCCTGGGGCCAGCAGGTGGGTCCCACATGCCTCTGGCCCTTTCTTGCCCCCACATTTGTCAACTTACCCAACAAGTGTTCAGTGAGTGTCTTCTCTACACATGGCAAGCACCCAGGAGGCTCTGGACATAATGGGACAGTGGCAGGCATTACTCTCACAGAATAGGGCATTGGATGGCTATGTAACTGCAGTGCTGCTCAGCCCTAAAGGAAGAGTAGAGAGTGTATGAAAGAACAGAATAGGGTATGCCTCTGCCTGCACTGGATGGGGAGGGAATCACAGACTGCATGGTGAGTAATGATGCTATGTGATCTTGGGGTGAAAAGAATAGAACTTGCACCTCCATCTGTGCTGGGTGGAGGGACGTCACAGACCTTCCTGAGGGAGGCATGATTTGGAGTAGCAGAGGAAAAGAAAGCACTTAGTATGTGCAGCCAACACAAGCAGGCAGGGAAGGAGGGAGGAAGTCCTGGGGATGTAGTACAGATAGGAGCAGTGTTGGTGAAGGAGCCTCAGTAGCAGTTTTTCATGAAGTTAAATTTAATTTTACTAGAAGTGAAATTTAATGAATATTAACTGGTAGTAGTTGTGGTTGTGTTGTTTTTGTACATTTCCGAAACTTTCATTTTCCTAAAGTTTAAAAAATAAGCTTATAAAATTCATACATGGACCAAGTGGCTTTGAATTAAGGATCCATGAGGAGGCAGAAAGCACCAAAATCCAGCCAGATCTAACTGTAGTCTGATAGTTAATTGACATGTCTGCAAAAATGTGCCACTCAGAAAGGAAGCTGTAACTGGGCATAGTGACTCATGCCTATAGATCCAGCTAAGGCTAGAGAGAATCACTTGAGCCCAGGAATTAGATACCAGCCTGAGCAACATTATGGTGCTTTATCTCAAAAACAAAAAAATGTCGCTAGGGGTCAAGATGGTTTATGCCTGCAATCCTAACTACTCAGAAAATAGAGATGAGGAAGATCGTAGTTGAGGGTCAATTCAGGCAAAGAGTTAGCAAGACCCACCTCAGTCAGTTGAGCATGGAGCATGGTGTGACACCTGTGGTCCTAGCTATACAAGAGGCCAAAGGGAGAAGGGTCACAGTCTGAGGCTGGCCCTGTGCAAAAAATAAGCCAAGACCCCCCACCTGAAAATAAAATGAAAAGTGCTGGAAGCATGGCTCAGGTCTAGCAAGGAGAAGACCCTGAGTTCAAACCCCAGTGTTGCCAAAAAAAGCTGGGTAGCTGTAGCGATTTACAGGGCGGGGGGCGTGGAGGGAGGGTGAGAAATATTGTTTAGAGGTGCCTGTGCCAGAAGTGTCCCTTCTAGAACTTCCTGTGTCAGAGTATGAAGTTTTATTTTTATCCTCAGACAGGACCTCACTCTGTTGCCCAGGTTGGCCTCAAACTCGTCAGTCAAGTGATTGTCATGCCTTAGCCTCCCGAGTGCTGGGATCATAGGTGTACCACCATGCCTGCTTCGGAGTATGAGTTTTTAAATGTTTGAATTAAGTAATCAACTGTGTTTGTTTTAATTCTGTGCTCACCAAATAACCTTTTGATCCACCTGCAGAGAGAGATTGTGCAGGCCTCACAGAACTGTGTGTTCTAGTTCTCATGAGAAGTTTTCCATTATAAACCAGTCACTCACTCTTGATGCAGCACAAGCCTGCAGAACTTTGGGGTTCTCCAAGGACTTTATCTGCACCAGCTGAAACAGACAGGCAGCACCCCTCAGAGCCTCTCAGGACACAGACACATCCTTTCCTGGGTGGTGACTGTGCCAAGAAAGGCTGGAGATGCCTGGTGGTGTTTTTGACATCTGTACGATACCTGTCTTATAGATTCATTGTCTGGAGAAACAGCCTGTCAGTCATTCTCTTCTATAGGTTTACTAAAAAAGGGAAGTTAATATCACTTGGAGCTGTCAGTGAGCCTCAGCAATCCACAATTTAAAAGTGTGGGGTTGCCCAGTTTCTTTTTGTTCAGTCCTCCATTATAAAGTCTATGTTAGGTAACTGATTAATCCAAATGTGGGAGACATCATCTGTCTTTCTATACTTGACAGCCTGATTTAGCAGCCAATGAAGCCCAGCTTCTGAGGAAGATCCAGTTGTTGTGCCTGATGGAGGTAAGAAGCATCCAAGAACCACTGTGTCCATGATTCCAGGCCGCCGTCAGGTGAGCCATGGGCTGGTTGGGTCCCAGGAGCCCTCCCACCTCTCCTGAGTGGTGTTTCTTCCACACTGCCCCCTCTTCCCCAGCTTCCTTTCCCTTTGCCATTGCTTGTTTTTTCAAGTTTGTATTTGGGTCTTAGCTTAGACAGTCCCATTCAGACATGTCTTCTCTGCCCATCTGAGCTTAAATAGCTGCCACTTCTCTGTCTGTGTGCTTGTTTGTCCTTTCTGTAATGAGCTTCCTGAGGAAATGTAGCCTGTACTGCTGGTTTCCCATGCTATTCCCTGGCCACAGGGGACTTAGTGGCCTCAACTATCTGTCCAATGAATGAATATGGCCTTTGTCAAAATTCCTGTAAGGTTGGTTTTGTCCTTTTAACAAAAGCTTCTGAGCACTGGAAACTTGTTTGTAGTAAATTTTAGTACATTAGGTACAATAAGATGATCTGTTTTCAGAGCAAGTTTTGGTAGGTCCTCTGATCCATTTTTATTTGGAAAATAGTTTTAAATAGTTAAATACTTTTTTTCCAGATGACTTTTACACGGCCTGCCAACCACAGACAGCTTACTTTTGAGGAAATTGCCAAAAGTGCTAAAATCACAGTGAACGAGGTACAGTTTTTGAACTTGGGATGTCCCCAGCAGCAGAGCTGCGTCCCTACCCCAGGTGGAGGTGGAGGACTCTGTGAGCACTGTGCCCCCAGCTTGTCTCTACAACAGCAGAAGCAGCATCATGGGGGCCCAGGTGTCTCACATAAGCTCTGTCTCACATGAGCTCACAACTTGACCAGGTGGAGTTGCTGGTGATGAAGGCGCTCTCCGTGGGGCTGGTGAGAGGCAGTATAGACGAGGTGGACAAGCGGGTGCACATGACCTGGGTGCAGCCCCGCGTGCTGGATTTGCAGCAGGTGAGGTGACTGAGCCTGCCCACCTTTATGGGCTTGGGACTGCCCCAGATTTATGTGGAAGAAGCTATCTAGGAAGAAGCATTG
This sequence comes from Castor canadensis, assembly GCF_047511655.1. NCBI lineage: Eukaryota > Metazoa > Chordata > Mammalia > Rodentia > Castoridae > Castor > Castor canadensis. The sequence goes on along the minus strand of NC_133386.1, from coordinate 209,459,217 downwards.
TTTAACCCAAGGTTTTGAAAATGGGATTACTGCTGTAGAGCTCTAGCTTAATGCACACCTAGAGTCTGACCCCTGCATTTAGAAGCTTATGACAACATGGTGGTTGTGCTGATGATGCCTTTTAATCTTAAAATTGGTACTCTGATCAAATGTGTTCCTGGTTTTGTGATTTGAGCTCAAATCCTCTTAATCATATTTATTGGAAATCTAATCCTGTGGATTTCCTCTGTTCTTGCCTGTTTTCTTTAATGCAAGTATTTAGAATGTCCTTATGATAATTGACAGGGGTGATCCCATCACATACCCCACCCCCAGCTCTGATGTCCCTAGTGCTGGAGACTTAGCACTGCCCCATGTGGCCTATGGCTTCTGCATGTCCTGACGCCTATGTGTTCCTTCAGATCACAGGGATGAAAGATCGGCTGGAGCTGTGGTGCACTGATGTGAAGAGCATGGAGATGCTGGTGGAGCACCAGGCCCAGGACATCCTCACTTAAGGACCCTAGTGCCCCCTGCCCTTCCAGGAGACGTTCTATCACCCATGAAACTAGCAGGATAGAAGATGTACATTGAATGGGGCTGGGGGCTGGGATCCTGCTAATACGGTTCTTGCTGTAAAAGCAGAGGACCTCATTTATTGGGCCTGGCCTCAGGTGATAAGGGAGGGCAAGAGCATAAGTGGGAATGGGTGGTCTCCACCCACATCTGCCTGAGTGGACCTTTACCAATGCAGTTCGAGAACGTTCCTATAATAAATGCCTTGCTTTGTCGTGTTTATGGTTCTGTTCTTAGGCTTAGCTTCCAGGCCAAGCCTGTACCTGCAGAGATGAGAACCTGTGCTGGGATTAGAGGGGCTTGATGGGGAGTTGGCCCTAGCCCTTTCCCTCCTACCACACATGGGACTAGGGAAGAGCCTGGTGCTCAACCATCCAGGAAGCAAGTCCTATGTATTGTCAAACATGGGAGTGTTTACTCCCTTTTCAGCCTACGCCAGTGCCTTCTCAGACCCAGATATTCATGCCATTGCCACCTTGCATCAGCCAGGCACTTGTGCTCCACTGTGCTCATGTCCACACAAGCTGACCTCAGGGCAGCCAGTGCTAGCACCCTGTAGTGCCCAGGCTAGGAGAGGGAACACAAAAATGAGCATGAACAGTAGGTGGAAGGAGGGGGATTTAATGTGATCTTTTAGGTTGTGCCTGGGTGGCTGCGGCGCCTTCATGCTGTGGAACTTTTCTTGTAGTTCTCCAGGTTGGATAAGACCCAGCCTGCAGGAGCCAGGATGCAGACAAAGAAGGTCACGATCCCCATGGTCTGCTCCTGATGGAGGAAAAGCACACATGAGTCCACTGGGTCATTAGAGGCTCAGGCCTGGCCACTGGAGGAGACTGCCTGCCTCCATCTCTGGGATCCTGCAGCTGTGGGACTCTTTCCCAACCAGAAGCAGTCTTCACTGCTGGAAATGACTGCCCCTGCCTCCCTCCCTATGGACGGGCCAGCCATTCTCCATCTGCTTTCCACTTCTCTGTGTGATAACTAGGTTGGCAGCATCCAGCCCTTGCAGGGAAGGTGACCTGAGACCAGGAGAAATAACCTTGGGATCCAGGGCCCAAGGTACTCTGGCTACTGCACCTTCCAGCAAGGGAGAGATAAACACTCAGCTTCTTTCTGTTAGCTATGGGTGCATATGCCAGTGTGCTGTTCGGAATGGCAGAAAACCAACCTTTACCTACTGTAAGCAAGTTCAGGCTTTTCTCTGAAGGAATTCCTGTTCAGCAGCCTGGGTGGACAAGGTTGGACTACCCACCCATGCAGTGGTGCAAAGGTGACCTCACCTGGAGCCCCATGTGCCAGGGGCTGAAATTGGGAAACCATGCTGAAGCACTAGCCACAGTACACCCTTAGTTCCCTCCTGAAATGAATCTGGGTCCTAGCCTCCCATTCCTCAGTCTTCCTGAAGCTGAATCAATGCCCATTTGGAGACCATTCTTTCCTGTTGACTTTAACCCTCAGTTGAGTAAATTTGGCCTAGAATAGGGACCTTGTGCAAATAACCTTATGGACCTTGGTTTATTTATATTTAAGACAGAGACACTGCACATTCCTAGACTCCTGGTTTTCACGTATGCTCCTCTGACCCTCAGAGCAGCCCACCATTACCTTAATAGATGCTGAAGCTGGAATAAACACTGTCCACCTCCTCCAAACCCTGAGCCACCCCCTGAGCGCTGCTCTCCCCACCCACTCGACACAGCTCTGGGCTCCTCTGAGCTTTGTGGCCTCTCAACTCCATACCTCCCTCAGCTCCATGGGCTCCCCCACCCTGAGCTCCCACAGTTCTGTGCCTCTCTGAGCTCTGCGTTACCCTAGCTCTGAGCCTCCGAGGTCTGCCCACTCCCAGTTCTCTGCCTCACTGAACTCTACTCACCCCACACCCCAGCTCTGCTCTCTGAGCTCTATCACAACTGGCCTCATACCTAGATGTCAGACCTGAGAAGGAACAGTATTTACCCTACATTTTGTGGTCCTTTGAGAGCCTGGCCTGCAGATGATAGCATCTAGACCCATGTCCTGGCATTCAGGCATTCAGACATTTACTCAGCCATAGCGCTAATAATGCAGCATCACGGTAGCCTTTTTACCACCTTGGGCTTCCCCATTGCCCCAAGACCCAGGAAATGGGTCTGTCCTCAGGACAGTCCACTGCTGCCTTGGAGAACACTTACCATAGGGCCAGTGGGGGTTCTGGCCGGCTTGGCAGAGACATAGGCCCTGGGAACCACCCAGCACCTCAGCGGGGCTTGCAGCAGCTTCAGGGCCGGGGGCAACCTTGGCATGGTTCTAAGGTTGAGCTCCTCCCTGTGTTCCAGCCAAATGTCCGCTGCACGACCTCTGCAGGTCACTTGGGTGTTAGGGCTTTTTATAGCTGGAGGGGGAGCTGCAGCTGTCCCTTCCTGTCACAGTGTTTGTCAAAAAAGAATGCCTGCTGGGAGAGGCCTGGCCTGGCATGTGACCTTACTGTAACCCTGCTGCAAGCCCTTCACAGTGTAGATAGGTATGGGCCTTTCTGGAAACAGCTTTTACTTCACTGCAGAAAAGGACCTCAACTATGGAACAAGTCCAGGGAAGGGAGGCTTAAAATGCTGAAAGGGAGAGGTGACATGATTTAAAAGTAACTCCTAAATTTTGGGGTGCCAGACGCACTACTGTACTACTGCAGAGCTGCTTTAAAATTCCTTAAGGGGCCTGGCTGAGCTGTGGCCTTCCCATTTTCAGCCCTGGAGTGCTGGAGCCTGCTATGCCATGTAGGCTGTATAGGGCGTCCTAGCAGTCACATTCCTGAGTGGTGGGCCTTCAATTGTGCTGCAAAGGGACAGGGGAAGAAATTCAGCAGAAGCTTTCTGAGTGCTAGCTGTGAGGAGGGGCCACATCTGACCCCAGGCCCCCACCCTTGGTCAAGATTCCAGGGCTGGATATGCTGGGCTTACCCATCTCCAGCACACAGTCTGCTGAGTGAGCTCCAGAGGACCCCAACCTCTCCTGCTTCTTCAGACAGTGGGTAGTTCATACTCTCCCAGAGCAAACTCATATTAGTACCATAGTTTTCCTGCTTTCTAGAAGATTGACTCACCCTTCTCTCAATTCCAACCCCACTAGCCTTCCTGTGGGCCTATCAGCACTGTCCACCCCGACAGCAGCCTGTACCCTCTGCACACCCCTCGCCCTCTTCTACCACCACCAAACACAAAGGTCAGTTCTGTAGCACTAGCTTCATCCTTGGTCCCTTTAATTACTGGTTTACTCCCAGTCTGTCCCACTCCTGCCTGACCTCTGATGGCCCTAGGCCTCTCTCGGTCTCTCCATCCACTCTCTCCAGACTTAGTCTGACCCTGGAGCAGACTGCCTTGATACGTCCAACTGCTTCTTCTCAGTCACAATCTCTGGGATCTGTTAACTACTGACATCTATCATGGTCAAGTTCCTGGGGGCCCTTCCTTTCTCAGACTCTTCTGCTGCTGAAGCAAAATGTTTGAGCAGCAGCTTCTGTTCGCTCTGGAGTTCACATTTCACATTTAGCCCACCCAATGGCACCACACTCCAGGGTCATGCAAAAAAGCATGTGACCCTATCTGAAAAATAATTAAAAGCAAAAAGGGCCGGGGGCATGGATTAAGTGGTAGATCACTTGCCCAGCAAGTATGAGGTCCTGAGTTCAAATCCCAGTACTGCCAAAGGAAGGAAGGGAGGGATATTGCCATGATAGTGATAAAGACCATAACCAGAGCATTCTCTGCGTCTGTTTTCAGACCATATTGGTGTGGGCCCAAGCCTAGGATGGGATGCCAACCTCTAGGCTTTTGGCATCATCCATAAAAATGGCCTCCACCCTCACCGTGCACAATCATGCCCTTATTAGTCTGTTTATAAATGGTGAATTGATGATATGAACCCATCCCACTAGGAACATGATCTCATGTTTATTCTCCCTTGTAAACTGTTGTTTGCCCTAAATGTGGGACTCCTTCCCAAGTCCCCTGCCTCTGGCCCTAAAAGTCCTCTATGGACAGAGCCAAGTCCTGGGAGGCAGGAGGAGGGAGTGTGTCCTGAATGTTATCTCCAACAACAGGCTCCCAGGCCAACTTCAGCTATGGGGGGCTTTGCCCCGCCTCTGGAATAATCCCTTCCTCCCTTCCGCCTGAACCTTTAATTATAGCCTTGGGATCCAGTTTGGGATAAGACTGGACCTGAGCAATTTGTCCAGAGGATCACTCTCTCACCCAGTGGTGAGATAAGACCTGCTGTCCCCCACCCCTACCACAATCCAGTCCTGCCTCTTGGGGAGGCCTTCATCTTGCCCTCCTGGGCTTGGGCCTAGAGGAGTATGGGGTCAAGTGGCCTACTGCCCTCCACAGCCCAACATAGGGTGAGTGTAGCCCCCGTAAGAGTCAGGCTGGGGACAGTGCAAGCAGAAGCCACAGAGAGATGTTTCACAGGCTCCCCTGGGGCCCAGATGGCCTTCAGCCCCTTTCCTACCCCACTCCCAAGCCTCCTGGCCAACTGGCCTCTCTGACCTTCCAGAACTATCCAGAAACAACCCAGTCATCTTCACTCCCCCACTAATGCAGCTCCTGAGCCTCTGACCTGCAGTAGAGTGTTGGGTTCCAGCCAACCTGCTTGTTCAAAGCAGATCTGTGCAGCCCCTGCCACCCTATTCCTGCTGCTCAAGGTATGTCACCTCCCTTTTCCTCATCTCAAGCCTGGACACCCCCCCACACACACACCCATCCCCAGGTCTTCCTTTTGCTAAAAAGAAGTGATATTCCCAGAACTGGAAGGCAGCCAAGTGTGTTACAAGATAGGGATGAAGGCACAATGTAACAGCCAGGGAAACTGAGACATGGAGAAGACTCAGAGCCAGCCAGCCCTTCAGGGCTTGTCCTGGTGTCTGGTGGACAGAATGGCCCTGCTGCTGGAATCCTCACCCTCCCTCCTTCATTAAAGCACACCAAGTTTTCACATGTGGAGCTGCCCTGAAAGTGCCTAATGCCAAGAGTAGGAGGAGAACTGCAAGCCTGCAACCCTTCTGCAAAAGTACAAGACAATCTCAGCTTGCAGGACCCCCAGCAGGTCTGAGTGGACACCTGTGGGAGCAGGGCACCACCCTGTGTCCAGACTTGGAAACACAGGAGCTGCTGGAGAAATCAGAGCAGAGGGTGGGGACCAGGAGTGTGTGTCCATGTGGACACCAGTAGAGCCTTTGATATTGCATTGGATATCTATTTCCATCATATAAAATAGGTTGCCACAGTGTAGTCCCTGAGCAGCCACACCAGCAGTACCTGGGAACTGGCTAGAAATGACTCAGACATTTGGTCAGGCCAGTGTCTGTCATAGCAGGCACCAGGAGATTGATTCTGTGCACAGAAAAGTTTGAGAGCCATTTTCGTGTCATGAAGCTTGGTGCTTCTCCCTATTTCATTGAAAACTAAACAGTCACTTACAAAAAAACTAAAGCCCTACCAGGTAGCGAGATACAGCCCTTACCCTTTATCTATAAAAACCTGCTCCCCCTAAATATTTCTTGCATTTATTAGAATTTTTCTGAAACGTGGAGGTCCTGGGGGAAGATCCCATGGAAGGTAAGGCCTCTGGCCGATCTTTGTCTCAACTTCTGGTTCCCCTTCCTGGAAGCTCTGGGTCCCCTGACCAGACAGATCCTTCTTCCCAGGGTCCTATGGATCCCTATGGATCCAGCTGTTAGAGATTCCCAGCGTTTCACAACCCTGGATGTTGGTGTGATGGTTAACTTTATTTGTAAACTTGACTGGACCATCATGTCTAGATATTTGGTCAAGCATTATTCTAGATATTTCTGTAAACATGTTTCTTGGATGAGACCAACATGTAAATTGGTGGACTCTGGTGAAGTGGGTGACCTTCCATAATGCAAGTGGGTCTCAGCTAGCCAGTTGAAGGCCTGAATAGAACAAAGACTGAATTCCCCTGAACAAGAAGGAGTTCTGCCTCCTGAAACCTTCTGGTTTGGCTGCAATGTCAGCTCTGCCCTGAGTCTGCACCTGCCAGCTTCCCCATCAGGTCTGGGCTCACCAAGCCTCACAATAATGGGAGTCAATTCCTTAAATTCAATCTCTCCCTCTGCCTCCCTCTTTCCCTCACTCTCTCCATCTTCTACACACACACACACACACACACACACACACACTGATGGTTCTGCTTCAGACGAAACTCCTGCCTGATACAGTTGTAAGAACTGAGCCATAAGAATTGAAGCTTCTCTGTCTTTTCATCTTGGCAATGAAAATTCATTATTTGATGTTTGCCATGTTGAAGGAAGCCTAATGTACTGCCATTGGCTATAATAGAGGAACACTTCTTCTTATTTCTACCTGAGAGAAATCATCCACACTTTCCCCTGTGGAAAGTAGTTTCTATCTCTGTATAGCAAGTGACCACAAACTCAGCAGCTTGGAGCAGCATATTTATTGTCTTGGAGTTCCCATGGGTCAGAACGAAGTACAGATCAGCTGGGTCCTCTGCTCAGGTCTCACCAGGTGACTTTACAACATCAGACAGGCCGTGCTCCCCTTTTGAACATGGGGTCCTCTTTCAAGTTCTCTGTCTATTGGCAAAGTTCTCACAGGTGAAGGACTGAAGCCCTGTTTTCCAACTGGCCATTTGTGGGACAGTTCTCAGCTCTCAAGGCCACCCTAGACCCTTGACACGTGGCCCCTCTCAGGGTGGCTCCAGGCACTGCTGGCTACTTCAAGGCAAGTGAGAAAATCCATCCTGCTTTAGGTTTACAGAAAAGTTAGAACAATAGGACAGAGATTTTCCATACACCAATGCTGTTTCCCTGTCCTTACCTATTTATCTGTGATTTCTCTACTGCCTGATCTACTCATTTATCTACCCATCTCTGTCATCTATCTACACAGATATCTACCTACCATTTATCTAGCTCTCTTTCTACTTATTACATATCCATCTATTATCTATTACTTATCTGTCATCTATCTATTTATCCCATGCATTTTAGTAATAGAAAGACAATTCCATAGGAAATGTGAGTGAGTAGAAGAAACAGCCTGTGGTTCTCCAGAACCTCAGCTTCTGTCTTCCTGGGTACATGGCCAGACTGCCTTTCAGTACCCTCCTGCTAGCAGGGCGGCTGTGTGGCTGTAGCATACTGATCTGGTCACAGCAGCTTTCACATAAGAGGCTCTCTGCCAAAGCACTCTTTATAACAGGGAATATGGAAATAGTCCATAAATAGTCCATTTGTCCTTCAGGAGAATTGGTAGTACCTCTCTGCTATAGGTGACTACGATGAAGGAGAAAAGGATGGGGTACACAAATATGTAAAGATGTCCAAGAAAAGATGTCCAAAGCAAGTTAAAAAGCAGTGTATAGTACACACACAATGTGATACTGAAAAAGAACAAAGTACGAAGACATACCACATGGATGAATAGCAGCACCATGCTGAGTGGAAGGGTCCAGGCTCAAATAGCTATGCGACCTCATGGGCTGGCAAAGGTCCTGTGAGTCAAATCTAGCCCACATCCTGTTTTTTGTATGGCCTGTGAGTGAAGAATGGTTTTTGCATTTTAAAGGGTTATAATGCACAAGGGCATAGCTCAGTGGTAGAATGGTTAGACTAGCATGCACAAGTCCCTATGTTCAATCCCCAGTACCATAAATAAATAAATGTATAATGTTATGTTCGTTTAAAAAAATTTTTTTAAAGGGGTTAGGTGTGGTGGCTCATACCTATACTCACAGCTACTCCAGAGGTGGAGGTCTGGAGGATCATGGTTCAGGGACAACCTGGAGGAAAAAGTTAGAGAGACACAACTTTCAATCAAAATAAGCTGGATGTGGTGGCATATGCCTGTCTTTGAGCTATGCAAGAGGCCCAAATAGGGAGATTGAGGTCTGAGGCCATCCCTGAGCTAAAACACCAGACTCTTGCAGAGAAAAATAACTAAAGTCAAAAAGGGCTTGACAGAGTGGCTCAAGTGTGGCTCAAGAGTGGCTCCAACATGGAGCACCTGCCTAGCAAATGAGAAGCCCTGAGTTCAAACCCTAGAACCATAAAAATAAATAAATAATGTGAAAAATGAAAACACTAAAAGTATAACATCAAAACTTGTGGAATGCATCTAACTCATGCTTTGAGGGAAGTATAAATATATATAGAAAAGCTAAAAGCCAACAAACCAAGCATTATTCTCAAGAGCTTGTGGGGTAGGGCACTTAGGGACAAGGGAAGGTAGAAGAAAAAATAAATATAAGAATATAGATTAAAGAAAATAGAAATTCAATGTATAATAGAGAAGGTTAACAAAGCCAAAAATTGAGAAAAACAATTTCTTTGAGAAAATTGAGCCACTCCAGGTAGTAAAGAAAAAAGGAGGTGGGTATGCAGATTACCAAACCTGGGAGTGAAGAGGCCATCACTACAGATCCTACAGATATTGAAAAGGTAATACAATATATGACCACTTATGTCAGTAAACATGAAGATTTAAATTCAAGTGGACATATCAGAAAACTGAAACTTTAAAAAAGTCATGAGAATTAATAGAAAATCCAGACAGTTCTACATCTGAATAATTCTACCAAAGGAATTGAATCTATGATTTAAAATCTCCCCACAGAGAAAACTTTGAGTCTTGGAAGGCTTCATTGGTGAATTTTACCCAAACCTTCACACAAACAAAATTCAAGACCAGGTAGAGTCATTGGTGAATTTTCACAAACATTGAAACCAGTCTCACACAAACTTTTTGGAAAATAGCAAAATAGGGAAGGTTTATCATCTTTTTATGAAGCAAATACAACCTTACAAATAAAACCTGATGACACTGATGAAAAGAATTAACAAATCTCTCTCATGAACATAGACATGGAAACACTAAAGAAAATATTAACAAATCAGATACAGCAATATGTAAAAAGGATTTATTACAAAATTAATTGTATAGGGTTGTTTAAATAGCACAATTCATTTAAGGTAAGGAGACAAATTGTTTATCACAATTGATACAGAAAAAGCATGTGATAAAAAAATCAACTCCTGTTTATCATTTTTAAGTAGCGTTTTAAAATAATTTCTTTAGTCTTCTTTATCTCTTTTTAAAAAATAAAGAAAAAATAATGTAGCAAACATCATAGTTAAGATGGAAATATCAAACATTCCATCTCAAGCTGGGTGTGTGTGGCACAGCTCTGAGACCCAGCACTCCAGAGGCTGAGGCAGGAGGATCTCAAGTTTGAGGAGAGCTTGTGCTGCTTAGTGAGACCCTGTCTCAGAAAACAAAAGTAATTTTCCACCTCAGAGTTAGAATGAAGAAAGAGCGTGTGCTGACCTCATCTTCCACAATATGATACAGAGGCCCTGGCCAGCACAGAAAGGCAAGAAACAGGATCAAAAGCTATAGGGTTGGGAAGAAGAGAAAATGAAATGATCATCATTTAAAAGTGACAAAGTTGAGTATGTCAAAACTCTAAGAATCTACAAACTATGAGAATTAATGGGTGTATCTAGAAAGTCCACTGCTTGCAAGGTTGATACACAAAAGCCTGTTTTGATTCATGTACCATTATAAGCAACCAGAAATTAAGCCAAAACAATGACCTTTTACAGGACATCAGAACTATCAGGTGTAAGATGAGTATGGCATTTAAATGGAAAACTACCAAAACATTCTGGAGAAGTTAGAGAAACCATAAGTAGTTGGAGGGTCATATCGTATTCCTAAATTTGAAAATATATGATTGTAACAATGCCAGTTCCCCCAAATTAAGCAATGACTTTAGTGCAACTTCAACCAAAATTGATTAGTGGGAATTCAAAAGATGGTTACAAGATAAAACAAAAACATACTCAAGAGAGCCTTTTGGGGGGGGAAGGAGGGGGGACTGGGATTTTGAACTCAGGGCTTCATTCTTGCAAAGCAGGCACTCTACCTCTTAAGCCACATCTCCAGTCCATTTTTGCTCTGGTTCTTTTGCAGGTTGAGTCTTATGAAATATTTGCCCAGGATGGCCTTGAACCTCGATCCAATCTCAGCCTCCTAAGTAGCTAGGATTACAGGTATGAGCCAACAGTATCCAGCTCTTTTCTTGAGCATGAAAAGAAGGAAGTTGGAAAACTGTGGTCCAGACTTCCAGAGATGTGGGAACTGGACAGTGCAGTCATGGCACAAGTGTAGATAAATAGATCAGAGTCTCAGAACACAAACCAGTGACAGGCTGAACTGGGGAGAGCAGAGGCTTTCTAGAGAAGGAACTTCATGGGGGAAATGCCCGTTTATGCCCACCTCCCCTCATATGTAAAAATCAAATCCAAGTGGAGAAAGGCGGAGCAATGAAACTTTCAAAATACTATGTAGGAGAGTATCTTCATAGCCTTGGGTTAGAAAAAGATTCCCTAAACAGAACAGAAAAGGAAAAAAGCTGATAAATTGTATTTTACTGAATTATCTGCTTACAAAAATACTCCATTATGAGAGTGCAAAGACAAATACCAGAGTAATTTGCAATCTTTACTAATGACAAAGGAATCACTTCAACAAAGGAGTAAGATAAAATGAGAATGGGTAAAATCCTCAAATAATCCACAAAGCAAAGTGTCCACGTGCCAAAACCACACACACACACACACACAGGTTCTAAGCCCATTCTGCCATGAAGTGAAAAGGAAACAGTTTACCACCACTCACACAGGGAGGCCAAGTTGGAAAACTCGCTCTGCCATGTGGTCATGGCCTTGGACTGCACTGTCTTAGCATGGAGACACTTGTCATGTCTGTGACTGCAGAGCACAGGTGACCAGGAGAACCAGGTATGTGATCCAGTGGACAGTCAAGACCAACTGAACACATGTGCTTAGAGGAAGCATGCAGCAACCTAGAGCTTTCCTCATGGTCTTGACCAGACAAGCCAAGCCCAGAAGAGCATACATACAGCACGAGCTCACACAGCTAATATGCTCATACATACAGCATGAGCATACATGAGTCCATACAGCAAAGTACAAACAGGCCCAGCCACTGTGTATAGAGGGTAGGTAGAGGGAAGAGGGAACACCAGTGGGCACATAGTGGGACCTCAGGTGCACCAAGGCCATTCCTTGTAACCCAATAGTGGTTACACAGTGTGCTTGCCTCTAGATCCTTCACTCATCGGTATGCTTATGGCCTATATGTATGTTATACTAAGGCAGGATAGGTCAGGAAAAATAGAAGCATGAGAAACAGGAGCCAGGAATTCAGAGATAAATGTTGTATTAGTGAATAGCTTGATTAAAAGCACACAGCCACTCTGTTCTTTGCTTTAAGCTTCATACTACATCACTGAGCTGCAACATATGTGAACAAGCAGCCCTCTCCCTTGAACCTTGCCTGCTTGCCCAAATTTTTACCACACTTTGGGAATTGAGCAAGAATATCTTAATGAGACATTTATTCTGGAAAAAAATTTGGTAAAATGACTTCTTTGATCACAGAAGTGTTTGATCACAGAAGGAAAAATATCTTAAGGAAGGATATCTGGTTTAAAAGGAGCATCTGTTGAAACCCATCATTTGTTTACAGGAACAGTCAAGGAGATCAGATCTCTGCCACAGTGACCCAAATTTAGCAAACCAGCCAGACTTGTTATGTGTGGGCCCAAGTGATAATGTCAAAACAGTGTAACAGCAAGAATGAGTGAGTGTATCGAGAATCCAAAACTCAGTCTAAGGTGAATTTAAGTCAGACTCTAACCCACTTTTTCACTATCAATATCCCTAATGTTAGAGTACTCAGTATTCCAGTAACAATACCTCAATAAAGTTATTAAAATGGACTTCATGTGATTCCTTTATGTTGTATAAAAGTCTTTATAATTAAGTGCATAGTGTCAACCTAAATAACCAGCAGAGAGATTCTCCAGAGAAAAATACATTTGTCTGGAACAGCACTGCAATGAGAACTTTGCATCACGGTGAGCTGTGCCTATTCAGGAGGAAGCTTTGAAGAGCAAAGGAGGAGTACATAGGTTCTTTGACACGGAAACCCTTGGCCACAGGTTCAAATGTGCTCAGGGACTGACTGCAGGATGGTGTCAGTCCAAGCATGGATAGACATGCAGAGGGGCTCTGCAGTAGAGTTCAGGCCTCTGAGCTATGGCTCTACAGAGTCTTTTGTGTGTGACTCCTTTGTAGCTGCCCCCAAATCCACTTGGTAAGAGTTTGGCACTAGTGACTCCATTTCAAATAGGACAGTTTCCACAATATCCATTTATCTTTATAATTGCATCAAAAGTGGTCTGCAGTATCACATTAAATTTTTGAATTTTTGTTGTTGTTTTGCAGCTGGGGATATAACCCAGAGTCTTGCCTGTGCTAGGCAAGCATTCTACTACTGAGTTACACCCAGCTCTCACTCAAGAAACAGATATCAGGAGGATGGAGGGAAGCCAGGCCACAAGTTAGTAAGATCCGATCTTAATAAATAAACCAGGTGGGTGGGGTACACATTTTTAATCCCAGCTATGCAGGAGGCATAGGTATGTAGCTGTTTTAGGCTGGCCCCAGGTAAAAATGTTAAGAACCTATCCCAAAAACAGTTAAAGCAAAAAAAGAGCTGAAGGTGTGATTTGAGTGGTAGAACACCCTGAATTCAAAACCCAGTACTGCCAAAAACCCCAAACCAAACTAAAACAAACAAACAAAAATCCCTCAGAATAATGCCCTGAGGACAAACCCTCAGGCCCCTTCCTTTGGCTTTGATGTTATCTGTGAGCAAAGCAGACAAAAATCTCAGCGCTGCTGGAGTTTCCCTGCAGGGAAACAGCACAGGAGGTACCCAGTTATAAGAAGTGTGAGGGATAGGGTGAGAGCAGGTGGCACTAGAGGAACTGAACCGAGAAGGGCGCGGTCTACCCATGCTTTTGCCAGCCAACCCTGGCGGAGTTGTCCGGGCCGCCAGGGAATACGGAGGGAGAATCAGGAGAGGCAGGTGTGAGCTGGGGCGGAGCAGCGAGGTACTGAGTCTGGATCTGTCCGGGAAGAACCAATGGAATGCTATGACCGAGTGCATTCAGGGCGAGAGAGGAAGTCCAAGGCGACACGGAGGGTTTGGAACCAAGCAAGGGAAAGGATACAGTTGCGGCGCCTGAGATACTGTAACTGGTGAAACCCATCTAGGGTGAGAGACCAGTAATTCGCCTCTGGACCTGCAGGTGGCACTGTGGAGTGGCTGGCTGCTTGCAGTAGCCCCGGTTTACAAGAGCGTAAATTCAGGTGCGAACTCCAACTTGACAAGGTGGTGCAGGGTGCGGGAGAGGGGAGGACGGCGGAGCAGCCGGAGGAAGCCAGCCATGGCCAGCGCAGGGTTGCCAAGGGGAGCATGACCATGGCAGGTCCGTGGGTGACAGTGATGTTGGGATGGCAGCAGAGAGCCTACGGAGCGAGTGGGACAGAAAACAGACTTTCTTTCAAGGACTGGATTGGGAACTAGCAGAGTGTCTGCAGGGCGGCCGCGCCATGCTGGGCGCTGGTCCGGCAATTGCTGCAGCCTGGGGCAGCAGCACGGAACAGGCTTGGGCTGCAAGAGGGATGAAGTAGATGGAGTCGGTTGGCTGAAGGATTATATCTGGGGACGGGGGAAAGGACGGAAAGGAGCAGCCGGGGGGTCGAGAAGCGGTGTCTACAGTGGCATCCAGCTTCACCTGCAGTGTGCACTGTGCCCTCAGCTGGATGTCCCTGCATTGTGGACCCCTGTCCTGACCTGGACGCCCTGCACTGTGGTCCCTGGTTGGGGATGCTCCTTGGAGAGCCTTAAGTAGATGTGGTGACTATCCGCCACTTGTCCCCTTTTCTCTATTCTGCTTTCTTCCTGGCACTGTTTATCTTTTGAGTGATTCACTAATGGGTGGTGGTTATTTTGTGCCTCTTCATTGAGGATGCTCAGGTGTTGTTCTGCTCTTCCAAGCAGTAGAATTCCAAGTGGAGAATTCCAGTTGTGGAGTGTCATTCCAGCCAACCAGGAAGAATTCACTATAGAGCAGGTACTTCTTTTTCTAATGTAGTATACACTTAAAAGTATGCATAACATTACTTGTGTTTTAATCATCTTAACCATTTTAAGTGTACAGTTCAGTGGAATTAATTACAATCAAATATTGTGCAATATTTACAAAACCTTTTTATTACCCCAACAGAGACTCACCCACACCCATTATGTGGTAACCTCCCCCCACCTGCTTCCTGTCATGAATTTCCCTGTTCTGTATATTTCTACAAGTAGATTCTGGCTGTATTTGTTCTTTTGTGCCTGAACTATTTCACTTAGTATGGTGTCCTCAAAGTTCATGTTGTGACTCATGTCAGAGTTTCCTTCCTTCTTGTGACTGAATGGTGTTCAGAGATTTCGTGTGACAATTCATTCACTTGGTGGTAGACACGTGTGTTTTTTCACATTTACATGTGAGTAATGCTGTCATCAATGTGGGTATACAAGTGTCTGTGTGAGTTCCTGTTTTCAATTCTTCTGTCTTCCACAAGTGGCTGTATTATTTTCTGTTCCCACTAACAGGACATGAGGGTTCACTATCACTTCCTTTTTCTAATTTTGCTTTTTTTTTTTTTTTTTGGTGGTGTCAGAGTTTGAAATCAGGGCCTAGGAGCCTTGTGCTTGATTCTACGATTCAAGCCACACTTCCAGCATTTACTTTAGTTATTTTTCAGATAGGGTCTTGCACTAACTTTGTCCAGGGCTGTTTTGTTGGTGGTGGTAGTGGTTTATTTTTATTTATTTATTTAGGTGAGACTGGTGTTTGAATTTAGGGCTTCACATTTGCAAAGCAGGTGCTGCACCGCTTGAGCCACACCTGTAGTTCATTTTGCTCTGGTTATTTTTGGTGATGGGGGTCTCTGGAACTATTTGCTTGGGCTGGCCTCAGACCATAATTCTTCAGATCTCAGCCTCCCAAGGAGCAAGGATGCAGGCGTGGGCTACCAGCACCCAGTTTAATTTGCATTTCTTATTGACTAACCATGTTGCACAGTTTTTCATGTACCCATTGGTACATGAAATTGTGTATCTTCTTAGGAGAAGTGTCTGTTCAAGTCTTTTATCCATTTTTAAATTGGGTTGTTGGAGGGTTTGTTATTGACTTGTAAGAGTTTGTTGTATTATCTAGACATTAAATTCCTTATCAGATATACAACTTGCAAATATTTCCTCCCATTCTAGGGTTGCATTTTCAGTCTCTTGATGGTGTCATTTGATGCATAAAAGGTTTTAATTCTGGAGAGGTACAAGTTATCTTTTTTCTTTTGTTGCTCAGCCTTTTCATGTCATACCTAATAATTTATCAGTTCCCAGGTCATGAAGATTTTCCCCTGTTTTCTACTAAGGGTCTTATAGTTTGAGCTACTGAATGTAGGTCTTTGGTTCATTTTGAGTTAATTTATATAGTGTGAGGTGGGAGTCCAATCTCATTCAAGTATAGCCTTCAGTGCTTCAATATTACTTCCTTCAATGTCAAGCTGCCCAAGGAAGCAGGGACTGCTCATTCACAGAGGAGGAAACAGCCCAGGAAGGCCAGGAGCATGTCCCAGGTCACAGAGTGGCCAGTGAGTGAGACCCAGTCGTCAGTTCAGTGTGTACTCAAAAGGAAGGACATAGGACACCGGGTCTTGGGCAGGTGGCCTGAGGCTTCCAGGAGGCAGAGGAAGGAGAGGGTGATGTAGTCTAATGGACTTGGGTTGGTACATGTGCCAGAGCTTAGTATGTGGGGCCCACAGACCAGGTGTGCTGGGTTCAGGGTGCCTACCAGGCAGGGGAAGCTATACTTGGCTGCAGCAAGCAGAATTCCATTCTCAGTGCTGCTGACCCATCAGGAACCCAAATGGAGGGAGGGTCAGGGCCCCCAGATTTCGGGGCTCTGTAAGGAGGAGAAGGCTGGAGCCAGGCTCTGGGAGGGAGCTCCCAATGCAGCAGAAAGGTCCTGCTTCAAGTATCTACCCCCATAGCCTCAGTAACCAGAGAGCCCCCAGTCCCACAAGACTTCCTTGCCTCAAGGAAGGGCTCTGTGTGTCCTGAAGGCCATCTGCCTTTGGTGCCTCCTGGCTGTTACTCCCACCATTTGTGCTGAGACGAGGAAAGCTCTGGCCCAGAGCTCCTTCATGGAGGCAAGAAGTGGTGGCCATCCCCGGAAACCTCAGACCCAATCCCAACCACCTTGGAGAGAGGAACCCACTCATGACCCTCGGCCAAGCCCTGCCCACAAGGGCCTCAGAGATAAGAGCAGCAGGTGCCATGCCCCTCTGGGGATAATGATTAATTCAGCTTTGAAGAGGGTTCAAGGGTCTTCCCAGCCTAAGTTGAGAGGGAGGCAGGCTGCCCTCCCAGGGTGGCAAGGGTTGGTGGCAGTGGTGATCCTAATAAATCTTTATGGCCCTTCTCCCAGCTCATTCCCAAGGTCCTCTAAACTTTCTCTAACCTCTGCAGCCTTTCCCAGAAAAACAAGCAGAGGCCCTGGGGAGAACTCTTCATTTGGATTATGGATATGATGATGTCCTTTATCTTTTTCATTTATTCATTGGTGGTGCTGAGAATGGAACCTAGGGTCTGGCACATGCTAGACATGCACTCTAGCACTGAGCTACATGCCCAGCCCCTGTATTTATCTAACACGGTAAATACATCACATAAAATTCCTGTCTTAGCCGTGGTTAAGTGCACAGTTCAGGGACATTACCACCATTGTGCAACCATTACCACCATCCATCTACAACTTTCTCATCCTCCCAAACTGAAACTCTGTCCTCCTACTGCTCCCCAGCCTCTAGAACCTCTGTCCTACTTTCTGTCTTTGTGGATCTGATAACCCATGGACCTCATGTGAGAGGGCCCCCTAGTACTTGTTCTATGTCTGGTTTATTTGCTCAATGTGATATTCTCAAGGTCCATCCCGTCTGAAACTTGGATTTCCTTCCTTTCTCCTTTTCCCCCAGGTGCTGGGATTGAACCCAGGTTCATTCTAGGCCAGCATTTTACCACTGAGCCACACCTCAGCCCAACGCTATCTTGCTTTTCAGACCACTGTGGACCCTTCTCTCAAGGCTGCTTTGCCAGGCAGAGGACAAAGGGCGAAGGAAAAGAGGAGGATATTGGGGGAAGGAAGGGCAGAGGAAATGGCACCCAGGTTGCTCAGGGCTGAGTAAAGGAGATGTTCCTGCTCCCAGGATGCCATTGCTTGGGAGCAGGGGGGAAGGCAGGGACCCAACCTTGGGAAATTTGCCCCCAACCTTCCAGATCTGGACACAGGGTTCCAGATGCAGCTGTGGTCCCTGGCCATGAGGCTGTTCTGGTTATATGGATTCCATGGGAGGTCCTCAAGGATCTTAGACCTAAATTTGATGTTGGTCATTCCTTGAGCTGATATCACCCCCTGTACCTGAGCTGAGGAGGAGCATGTCCCCAGCACCACCTGCACTGGGATTTGATGCCATTTGTCATCTGAGGCATGGTCCCCAATGATCAGGGGAAAGGGGCCTGGCAGAATCATATTCATGGTGTTTTCATGACATTTGGGGAGATAGGTTTGCAATGGGATTCCATCCAGAGTCATGGAATTTAAGCTGGCACTTGGTCTAAACTGCCTTACAGCTGGTGGGGCCTTGAGTAATTCTGACCTAGAATGAGGGGAAGTAATCAGTGTGAACTATGGTCTTGTCCTGCAAGAAAGGGCACATGGCCACTCCCCTTGCATCTCCTTCTTCCCACCGCCTGGGGACTTAGTCACCCAGAGGAGCCCACATTGAGAGAGCAGCCCTAGATAGAGGCAGTTGGTCCCTGACCCCACAGTCGCTCTGCCAGCCCCGGATTGCACAGGCCAGATTGTTTCTGTCTTGTTTAGGTCACTGTCAGGCTGGAGTCTATTGCCATATCAGTAGAATTCTTATGCACCGTTAGAGATGAGAAAGGTTTCCCAGTGCTGGCGTGGTCACCAAATTGAAGCTACAAACTGGAATAGTGTCTTCAAAACATCTCTAGAGAGATTTAACTTATATTCCATAAAACCCACCCACTGCCAGTGTGGGACTCAGTGGTCCTGTACTCATAGAGCTGCAGTGCCGGCACTACAGTGGATGCTCACAGTATCTTTTCTCTCCAGAGCTAACCACGCTATCTGAAGTCCCCTCCAGTCCCTGGCAGCTGAGTCCACTCCTATCATCTGAGTGCTGGGCATGAGTGGGTCAGCTCTGCCCTGCACTGGCCTCCTCACTGAATGCAACTTATTCAGGTTCATCCATCAGTGCTCTTCTCCCATTTATGGCTGAATGATGCTCTGCTGAGTGGATATCCACATTCTGTTTATCCCTTCATCTGCAGATGGACAGTTGGGTTGTTTCCGCTTGGCTATCATGAGTAGTCCTAACCCTCTTGGTAAAGGATTTTTTATTTTCCTTTTTCTGAGTTAATTACTGGGTCATGTGCATGACTCACATTTTAACACTTTGAGAAACATTAAGAAAACTGTTCATTACAACTTGTAATATGTGAGGTTCTAATTTCTCCACACATTCACTAACACTTATATTGTTCAAGTTTTTAATTACAGCTATCCTAGTGGGCATGACATCATATCACATTATGTTTTTTAATAGACTTATTTTTTCCAACCAAGTTACCATAGCAGACTTTTTTTTTCAAGTAGTTTTAGGTTTACAGAAGAATTCTGAAAGTAAAATGAGGGTTTGGACAAATGTGTAATGGCATATATCCACCACTGCAGTACCATGCAGATGGAGTTTCACTATCCTAAAATTCCTCTGTGCTCTACCTGTTCATGCCTCTCCTACCCCAGCCCCTGGCAACCACAGCTCTTTTTCTGCCTCCAGGGTTTTGTCTTTTCCAGAAGGTCAGATGCTTCTTTCACTTGCAAAGTGTATTTAATTTTCCTCTATGTCTTTTCCTGGCTCAGTTATTCATTTCTTCTTATTGCTGAGTAATATTCCATTGTGTAGATGTGTCACAGTTTATTTATACATTCACCTGCTGAGGGGTGAATGCCTGAAGTCTGGCACTTACAAATAAAGCTGCTCTGCAGATGTTTGTGTGGATGTAAGTTTTCAGTTCATTTGGGTGAATATCTAGGAGTGTAATTGTTGGATCATATGGGAAGCCTGTGTTTAGTTTCACAGGAAACTTCCTTCCAGAGTGGCTGCACCCTCCGTCTTTCTGGGTCCTCACCATGTTTTGGATTTTAGCCATTCCAACAGGTACCCACCATTTTAATTTCCAGTTCTGTAATGCTATGATGTTGAGCATTTTTCACGTACTTATTTGCCATCTGTATATCTTCTTCAGTAAGATGTCTGCTTGTGTCTTTGGCCCATGTTTTAATTGGGCCATTTGTTATCTTATTCTTGAGTTCTACATCTTTTCTATATTTTTGATAAGAAGTTCTGTTGGGCATGTGTTTTGCAAATACATTTTTCCCAGTGTGTGGCTAACCTTTTTATTCTCTTGATAGTGTCTTTTCCCTTTTTTTTTTTTTTAGTGCTGGGGTTCAAACCCAGGGTCTTGTGCATGCTAGGCAAGCACTGTACCACTGAACTACTTCCTCAGCCCTCTTTTCTTTTAATTTCAGTCCAACTTATCAATTTTTCTTTCATGCATCAGGATTTTGGTATTGCATCTAAAAAGCCATCACCATACCCAAGGTCACCTAGACTGTCGGCTTATGTTGCCTTCTAAATGCTGTATTGTTTTGCATCTAACATTTAGGGCTTTCATCAATTTTGAGTTATTATTATTATTTTTTTTTGGTATACTGGGGTTTGAACTCAGGGTCTTGTGCTTGTGAGACAGCACTCTACCACTTGAGCCACACCTCCAGCTATTTTGAGTTTATTTTGTGAAAAGTGTTAAGTCTGTCCAGGTTTACCTAGATCTAGATTCCTGAGTGTGAAATCTAGTTGTTGAAGTGATGGTCCTTTCTCCCGAGTGACATCAGCTCTTTGTCAAGGGGAGCCCATTTTCATGCTCTGTTCTGTTCATTGGTCTATCATACAGTCTTTCGCCAATACCACAGTGTCCTGATCACTGCAGCTTTATAGTGAGTATTGTTGTCAGGATGGGCCAGTTCTCCAACTTTGTTCTTCTTCTCAAAGTCCTGTTGGCTGCTCTGAGTCTTTTGCTTTTCCATATAAACTTCAGAATCAATTTTTTTATAGCCACAGAATACCCTTCTTTATAAACTTCAGAATCAGCTTTTCTATAGCCACAAAGTACCTTTCACACACACACACACACACACACACACACACACACACACACACACACACACACCCCACTCCCTGCCTCGGGCAGGAGGCAAGGCAAGTGCAAGCCCCACAATCATCAAGTGTATCCACTGGTATTAGCTTGGGAAGCCAGCCCCATGCTTTGCACCTGACTGTGGTTTTTGGCGGAGCATCTGTGAACCCAGAAAAGGCTGCCTGGTGGGCTTTTGCTGTGCAGCCTGTGGTATGCAGTCCCTCCTGTCTCTCCCGGTTTGCTTGCACTTTTAATCATGAGGAAGTATTGGATATTGTGAAATATTCTTTCTGCAGCTATTGAGTTATCAAGTAGCTTTTGTCCTTTTTATATCTATATTGCTCTATTAATTGATTTTTAGATGTTAAGCCAGCCTAGTACTACTGGGAGAGCCCCCTAGTCATAGCTTAAAGGGATGCTGGTCTTGGCTTCATTGTGTTGGGTTTGGCAGGCTTGGGGTACTTGGCCTCACAGAATGAGTTGTGAGGTGTCTGTCTTACATCTCCTGTAAGAGTCTGTATATGACTGACACTCATTCCTCCTCAGACATGTGCTGGAGTCCTTGGTGAAGCCATCGGACCCAGGCTTTTCTCTGTAGGAAGTTTTTTTGATTCAAGCTCTTTTCTTGTAGATCTGAAGAATTTTACTTCTTGAACCAGTTTCAGTAGTCTGTCTTTCTAGGAAAGTGTGACTCTAGTCTATGTCATCTGCTTTCTGGTGTATGGGGCTGGTCAGCTATGGATTTATTTCCTTTTCTGCTTGCACACTTCTCCAAAAGAGTATGGAACCTTCAAGTGGTTCTTTTTCCCAGGTTGAGGCAGAAAAATAGAAGCCTAGGCTGCCTGGTGCACATGGAATGCTCAAGACCCAGGCCTTTCCAAGGAAGGAGGATGACTAGGAGGGGACCCCAGGGACACCTCCTTGGCAGCTGCCACAGGACAAAGCCTGGGAGGCTTGCCAACCACAGAATCACTGCCAGGAGACTTTGAGGAATTCAGGATTAAATCTAACTGCTGTGCTAGGCTCAAAGTTGCAGCTGGGGGAGGGATGACAAGTTAACTCTGTGCTCAAATCCAGAGTGGACTGTTTGCAGTCAGGCCAGCTCACACCCTTCCCTCACCTCCCCTTCCCTGTCAGCTCCCTGCCCAGCACAACCCACTACTACCTGCTTCACCCCACCTGTGCTCCCAGCCCCCTCTCCCACCTGTGGCTGCAGACTCCAGAAGAATAGGCTTCTGTTATCAGCTCCTTTCCCAGGGCTGTTATCAGCAAGTACTGAAAGCATGTGAGACACAAAGTCTGCTCAAGGCTGCGTCCAGACAGGGAAGTCAGCATGATCTTGATGTCCCCAGGTCACAGGCTTCCCAACCCTTCCACTCTCATGGTAAAATATCCAAGGGCTAACACATCTGGTTCTTGGCTAGGCACCTCCACCTCAGTCCTTCCAACAACAGGAAAAGAGCATTTCAAGGAAAAGGCAATGGAATTGTGAGGGCTTGTGAGAGGTGAAGAAGAATCAGAAGTGGGATGAGTTTAGGAACCAGGCCACTCTTGGCATCACAAAAACAGAGCTTCTGAGTGCAGTGAGGGGCAGCAGTTGTCCAGGGACAAGGGGCTGAGGACAGTGAATGTCCAGGGCATGCCAGGTGTATGTTTTTACAGCTTCACAATACCAACACTATGACAGAGTTTCATTTTACAGATCAAGAAATGGAGGCACAGAGAGATTAAGCAACTTGTCCAAAGTGTCCAAGGTCATACAGCTATTGGGTAGTACATCTAGGACTGGATCCCAGGCAGCCTGGCTTTGCATCTTCTGCCTTAAATGAAAATGAAAGTGAGAAACAGCACTGTGGAGAACTTGTTTTCAAGAGTTTATAGAGAAAAGTAGGTGTGCATTCAAAAGTAACATAGTTGGCTCTGTCTGCACCTGGAGGAGTGAGTGCATAGGAGATTCCTGGGGTGAGAGTTGGGCTCAAGAAGAGGGCAGCAAGAGGCAACCTGGGGTCTTTATGAGTGGTGCCATGGCCTAGAGGTCTAATGATTCCCACCACACCATGCAGGGCCCAGATTCTCAAGGTTGTTACTGTGCCATGAAGAATCCCGGCCTGTCAAGGGAGCCAAATCAGAGGCTAGCAAGTCAAGGGGGCCAGGCCCCCAAATCTGTGCTGGACTGCCTATGGCAGTCACTCCTCTCAGGAAGCAAAGGTCAGCTCTTTCCTTAGGCCAGCTCTCTCCTTAGGCCACAGGCTGTTCAAGACTTGTACACAGAACCCTGACCCCAAAAAGACCCCCCTCTCCTTTGCTGGACATTACTACATCACACCTGGAGTAAGGGTCTTGGCCTGCTGTGCACCTGCCTGGGGTGAGGCTGCTTCCATACATTGCCCATTTCCTGTCAGGGGTCTCTGACAAGTGATTTGTTCATGGTCATGAAAGTCTTAGAAAAGTGCACCCCTGTACCCTCTCTGTCCCTCTAAGTAGAGTCCTGAGTCTGTGGGTAGCCTGTGAGCCTCCTACTCACTGGGACCCTCCCAAGCCTGGGCACCCAGTAGGATTGGAGAAATTAGGGTTATGACACAGGATCTTCAGGAGGAGTCTATTAGGTATACCATAGGAAGTCCTAGGGATAGGTGGGAGTAGGACTGAGCAGGAACCACACCTTTGACAACTTGAGCCCTCCTCAGGGATAGGTGGGATCTGTTTATACTAAATAGAAAATATAATTACCAAGAGAAATGGGCTCCTGGTGCACTGAGGCTACAGACAGATACCCAAGGCTCTGGAGCTCCCTCCCCAAGAGCAGCTCCAAGAGTTTCCAATGGAAGCAGGATTGAGCACCTGTGACCAGGTAGGTGACCAGAGCTGATAGCTTTGCTCACACAGATCCACTGAGTCTGGGCACACTTCCTGCAGCTCTGTAACAACCATGATAAACCTGGTGACTTATGCAACACACATTTCTGCTCTCACAGTTAGGAGGCTAGAAGTCCAAAATCAGTTTCACTGGGCTGAAGTCCAAGTCTGTGCACTCAGCTCGCTCCATCTGGAGGCTCCTGTGACAATTTTCCCTAAAGCTCCAGCTTCAGAATGTGTTCTCCAGACTCCTTGGTTCACGGCCCCTTCCTCTGTCATCAAAGCCAGCAGCACAGAGGTCTTGTTACATCTCATGTTGCCACCTTCCACACCAAGTCCTCCTCCACCTCTATCTTACGGCACTTATGATGACATTTTGGGCCAATGTGGGTAATCCAGGACACTCTCCCATCTCAAGTTCCTAGGGCTAGTCACGTCTACAAAGTTCCTTTTGGTATATGAGGGAATATCCCCGGGTTCCAGGGATTAGGACCTGTTATTTTGGGTAACTATTATTTAGCCTACCACAGATCCATTCACACTAACACACTGTGCCCATGAAGAGACATACCCCAAACACACCATTCCACACAGGCAGTGGAGCCCACTCCTCACATCCAAACCTCTGCCTAACAGCTTGCTCAGGTGGGTGTGGAAAGCCCTAGAGCTCATCCCATCCCACCCAGTTCCTGTGTGTGTCCAGGTGAGAGCCTTTCTTCCCCAGCAGTACCAAAAACATCTCCTCCTTTGGTCCCAGTGTTCCCTCTACCTGGAAGCCCTTCCTTACTCTGCCTGCAGAATTTAACCCACCTAAGGCTTAGCTGAAGGGTTAGTTCTGAGCCAGTGCCCCCTTCCATGCAGCCCATTAGTTCTGAGTTACCTCAAAACTTGACTCACAGCCAAGTTCAGCACCATGCCCTATGGGAGGAGTTTTAACAGAATAAGAACACTAGAAAACCAAAGGTCACCAAGCACAGCATTTAAAGGGTGAAGGTGTGCAGGTGCCACAGACCTGACTTTCAGAACCTGGTGACTGTTGGTTGGACATTTCAGTGCTGGCTAAGCTGAAATGGACAGGAATGGATGGGGTTGAACAACCTCTACCCCCAGGACTTGGCTAGGGTCAGCCTAGAGAAAGGTCACCTCTCTGATCTCTGCCTCTGCTTCTGAGTGCTAGACCCAGGGACAAGCCTCTATGGATGAGGCAGGGGCCTCCTGCTTCAGGTGAGTGCAGCTCCCAGAGTGGTCATCAGCAGTGAGCTGGTCTCAACTCTGAAGCCTGGCCCCGCATTATATCCCTTTGGCCAAGCCTGGCCTCTACCCCCACAGATGGCATTTATGAGATCTGTTTCCCAAGGGCTCAGACTCAGACCCTGATACAGAGGTCCCAGGCAGGGCCCTTCAAAGTGTGCAGTGAATGGCCTCGGCCTGGTCTGTCTGCTTTCTGCTTAGAGGCCAGCTATGCTGGGAGGGAAAGGGAGAACACAGGGTTATGCAGAGACCTCATGTGGGATTTATCCATCCTGTTCAGATATGTGGCAAGAGGGAGGAAGGCTAGCACATGGGTCAGTAGTGGCCTGCAGTGGTCAGCACAAGCAGTGAAGGCTCTGAGGCTAAGCCTTGGAATGCCATGATGCCCCAGCGTGGGGTCCTAGGAGGGGAGGACATTTTGGAATCTCCCTCCATTCCACCCCACCCTGGTGAATTTCTAAGACATTGGCCTAGGGGCCCCTGCAGCGACCTGGTGAGCCTGAACGCCTGCCTGCTGGGCTGTACTGGATGTTCCAGGGTGTTGGAGGGGAGGGGTCAGAGTCAGGCCACCTGAGGGCCTTTCCCATCCCCAGTTTGGAGCCTCGCGCAGCAGTGGCCCGCGAGATGCTCCTGGCTGCACTGGAGGACCTGAGCCAGGAGCAGCTGAAGCGCTTTCGCCACAAGCTTCGGGATGCGCCAATGGACGGCCGCAGCATCCCGTGGGGGCGACTGGAGCGTGCGGACGCGGTGGACCTCACAGAACAGCTGACCCATTTCTACGGGCCGGAGCCAGCGCTGGATGTGGCCCGCAAGACGCTCAAGAAGGCAGATGTGCGCGACGTGGCAGCTCGGCTGAAAGCGCAGCGGCTGCACCGTGAGCTGGAGGGAGGGTGGGGTGTTTCCCTGGCAAGAGTCCAGCTTTCCTGCGCTATCCAGGCCAGTGGGCAGCGCTGCCCTCCGCCCTTCTTTCCTGTTCCCCAGGACTCCACCCCCACCCCGCGAGCGTTATCCACAAATCTGCGAGTCCCAGGGCTCAGACTGGATGCTCCTGAGCGAGAATCCGACGCCCCCTATTACACCCTACCCTCACCCCCTACCACACACTCCGTGGGCCTCACTTCGGGGTTTCCCTTCCAGGGCTCGGCTCCAGCTCTTCAGCGCTGCTTTCCCTGTCTGGTAAGTCTCTCTCCGTGGAAGGCACAGGTGCCGAGCGGTCCTGGGCGTGAGTGGGGCAAAAGTGTCGCAGGCCCACTTGGGGGATCCCTACATCTGGTCTCAGGAAGGACGGAACGGCAATGTGAGGCTGGGAAGGGAGCGGAGTAGAGGAAACAATGGTCTGAGCTGGATGGGAAGGGCATCGGCCCCAGGGTGCATGAAGCCCATCTCATCCCCGCTTCCTACCCTCCACTCTGTTTCCTTCTCCAGAGTACAAGAAGAAATACCGCGAGCATGTGCTGCGACAGCACGCCAAAGTGAAGGAGAGGAACGCCCGCTCGGTGAAGATCAACAAGCGGTTCACGAAGCTGCTCATCGCACCTGGGGGCGCTGCTCTGGAGGACGAGGCCCTGAGGCCTGCCGAGGAGCCGGAACCGGAGCCGGAGCGTGCGCGGCGCTCGGACACGCGCACCTTCAACCGACTGTTCCGCAGAGATGAGGAGGGCCAGCGACCGCTGACCGTGGTGCTGCAGGGCCCGGCGGGCATCGGCAAGACCATGGCGGCCAAGAAAATCCTGTACGACTGGGCGGCGGGCAAGCTGTACCAAGGCCAGGTGGACTTCGCCTTCTTCATGCCTTGCGGAGAGCTGCTGGAGCGGCCTGGCACGCGCAGCCTGGCTGACCTGATCCTGGACCAGTGCTCGGACCGCTGCGCGCCCGTGCGGCAGATGCTGGCTCAGCAACAGCGGCTGCTCTTCATCCTGGATGGTGCAGACGAGCTGCCGGCACCCGGGTCCCCCGAGGCCGAGCCCTGCACAGATCCCTTCCAGGCGGCGAGCGGCGCGCAGGTGCTTGGCGGGCTGCTGAGCAAGACGCTGCTGCCCTCGGCCCTCCTGCTGGTGACCACACGCGCCGCCGCCCCGGAGAGGCTGCAAGGCCGCCTGTGCTCGCCACAGTGCGCCGAGGTGTGCGGCTTCTCCGACAAGGACAAGAAGAAGTATTTCTACAAGTTCTTCCAGGATGAGTGGAGAGCCAAACGCGCCTACCGCTTCGTGAAGGAGAACGAGACGCTGTTCGCGCTGTGCTTTGTGCCCTTTGTGTGCTGGATCGTGTGCACCGTGCTGCGCCAGCAGCTCCAGCTGGGTCGGGACCTGTCTCGCACCTCTAAGACCACTACGTCAGTGTACCTGCTTTTCATCGCCAGCGTGCTGGGCTCCGCGGGCGCTGATGGGACCCGGGTGCAGGAAGAGCTGCGCAAGCTGTGCCGCCTGGCCCGTGAGGGCGTCCTACGGCACCAGGCGCAATTCACCGAACAGGATCTGGAGCGACTGCAGCTGCGGGGTTCCAAAGTACAGACACCGTTTCTCAACAAGAAGGAGCTACCAGGTGTGTTAGAGACTGAGGTCACCTACCAGTTCATTGACCAAAGTTTCCAGGAATTCTTGGCTGCACTGTCCTACTTGCTAGAGGACAAGGGAGCTTCCGGGGCACCCACTGGCAGCGTGGGGACGCTCCTGCATAAGGATGCCGAGCTGCGTGGTCACCTGGCGCTCACCACTCGCTTCCTCTTCGGACTGCTGAGCGCGGAGCGGATGCGCGACATCGAGCGCCACTTTGGCTGTGTGGTCACGGAGCATGTGAAGCAGGAGGTCCTGCGGTGGGTCCAGGGGCAGGGTTGCTCCAGGATGACATCAGATGGGAAGGAGGAAGCCGAGGGGCTGGAGGATGTGGTGGAACCAGAAGAGGAGGAAGAGGAGGAGACCAACTCCGGACTGGAGCTGCTTTACTGTCTGTATGAGACACAGGAGGACGCCTTTGTGCGCCAGGCCTTGCTTAGCCTGCCCGAGCTGCTCCTGGAGCGAGTGTGCTTCAGCCGAATGGACATGGGGGTTCTGAGCTACTGTGTGCGGTGCTGCCCAGCTGGACAGGCTCTGAAGCTGGTCAGCTGCAGACTGGTGGCTACACAGGAGAAGAAAAAGAAGAGCCTGATGAAGCGACTGCAGGGGTGAGTCTTCAGGGCAGGGCTGCCTTCTTTAGCAGGCCCTCTTGTGCATGAGGTTCCTGTGTTAGCAAATGCCTATGCACTTGTGCCCATCTGGACTTGAGAGACATGTCCAGATCTGATGCTTGTTACCCCAGATGGCAGGGAGGACCTTAGGGCTGCTTTTGTCTACCCCTGGCAAGGCAGGGACCAATGTCCCTGGCAAGGGGGTCCAATGTCCAGCTTCTTCCCCAGGGTGTGCACACCGTGCCCACCTGCAGCCACCCACAGTCAAGGCAAACCTACCAGCACAGCCAGCATACCTCCACACAGCTCTAGCACAGGCCCTCCCCATTTCTCCTAATAGGTTCTGGAATACACCCTGCCATCTGTACCCTGAGCCTTGTACCTATGCTTCCCTCCACCCACCACACATTTGCTGCTTGTCCTCAAACCTGCCCTGGCTCCCCCAGCTAGCTTAGGATCCCATTGGATGGTCCCATCCAATACCATACCTCCCCTCCCCCAACTCTTCCTCTAGACCCTCAGCTCCTCCACAGAGGACAGGTGCCCTGTGTCGGTTAGGATGTTGGCAGGGGCTGGGCCTAGGGACCGGAAGACTCATTCCTGGGTTTCACTAGGATTTGGTGGGGGAGAGGGCAGAGGGTGGAGAAGAGTGGTCCTGCCTCAGCATGGGGTGAGAGGCAGAAACAGCCCCAGAACCCCAGGAAGGAGTCTTAGATAGGAAACAACCCCTTCCAGGAGGGCCTGGAAGGGACAGAGTGGGCTTCACCTTGCTTTCTCTCCTAGAGGTTCTCGATCCACCAAGAAAAAACTCCCAGTCTCCCTGCTGCGTCCACTCTGTGAGGCCATGACTGATCAACAGTGTGGTCTGAGCAGCCTGACGTAAGTGAACATGCCCCATCCCTGCCTGTGGACGGAACTCAGAGCTTGATGCCCTGTGTAGAGACAGAAATTTAGCTTATGGGGAAGACTGAGGGCTGTTGGGTACTCCATCACTAAGTCTGGTGCCAGTGGTTTGTGTAGAAGGCAGAGTGCACTCACTGTGTCTGGGGAGGGACAGAGAAGACAGTGTATTTACTTCCAAAGGAAGCTTCTGAGCACTGTTGGGAGGCTGCTGGGCCATCCCTCTGGGGCAAGGTGTTTAGGGTCAGGGTCTTAAGGTCACAGGCTGCCTGTGTCTGGGCTTTGCTTTCCTCTCTGTGAAAAGTAACTAACAGATTCTGCCTCAAGGGGTTGGTGTGAATTTAGTGAGGCTAAGCAGGTACAGAACTTAGAATGTGACAGCCTTCTAATCACTATTATTCATCACAAGTAAGCAGAAAAGCTACAGAACTGATAGTGACAGGGTGTGGTGACACAGATCATCAGTCGTACATCAATGGTAGGGTAGCAAACTAGCTTGATGGACTGACTGCTTCCAATCTGAAAATAAACACAAGGAGTCCAAAGTGGTCACATTAACCCAGCAATTCTAGCAATAACTAAGTGCATGAAGAGACCCAGCACACCATGATTTACAATAATTAAAAAAAAAAAAAAGCAGAAACTTCACAGCTGCCCAGCTATGGGGACTGGCTGACTAAAAAACTTGGGCCCACCTCAACCTGATGAACAATTAAGAGGGGTCCACACATCTCTTAGCTGAATATTAGGTCACCAAAGTGGGTAATTTGTGCAGTTGGAGGTTAAGAAGTGGCCAAGGTGACCACAGACAAATCCTTATGCTTCTTGACCACAGGCTGTCACATTGCAAACTCCCTGATCCGGTTTGCCAAGACCTCTCTGAGGCTGTGAGGGCTGCCCCTGCCCTGAGGGAGTTGGGCCTCCTCCACAACCAGCTCAGTGAGACGGGTCTTCGTGTGCTGAGTGAGGGCCTGGCCTGGCCCCAGTGCCGGGTGCAGACCCTCAGGTGAGGTCTGGTCTGGGAGGGATAGAGAGATGGGATCCTCCCCCCCAAGCAATGCCTGAGATCAGCCTTCCCCACAGAGTGCAACTGCCTGGCCTGCAGGGCGCGCTCCAGTACCTGGTGGGCCTGCTCCAGCAGAGCTCTACCCTGACCACCCTGGACCTCAATGGCTGTCAGTTATCGGACCCTATGGTGACCTACCTGTGTGCAGTCCTGCAGCACCCAAGATGCAGCCTACAGACCCTCAGGTGAAGGCAAAGGCAGGCAGGGTGCTGGGGACACAGCCTAATCACACTCAGGGTGGAGTAGGTGCCCGGAGTCTTCCTCTACACCTTTAAGAGGAGTCACTCCCAGAGACCTCCCATGAAACCAAGTTCATACACACATCAGGGTATCCAGCCTGGACCTGGACCAAATATCCATATTCTATGGACACAGGCTTGGCCAATGATTTTAATACCTTCTACTCCTAAGAAGGTCTTCAGCCTCAGACTGAGCCTGGTTGACCATCTTTTGTCACTGGGGCCTTTGACACAACCTAGACCATCAACTCCACCATGTCACTAGAACTGCCCCAGCCCTGGCCTCTTCTTCTTGACTGACTAACCCCTTCTGTCCTGTGCTGCAGTCTGGCCTCTGTGGAGCTGAGTGAGCAGTCATTGCAGGAGCTGCGGGCTGTGAAGACAGCAAAGCCAGATCTGGTCATCTTACACCCAGCACTGGACAGCTCTCTCAAGCCTCTCGAGGGATTCACCAGTGTCCTCTGAGATCCTGGAGGCCAGAGTGGGTAAAGAATACTGAAGTCAGAGCCCCTATGGATAAGTCCTCCCCATTTTAGGGGCAAGAAGACTCCATGCTGAGCTTCCAGGAAACTCTTGCTCCAAGAGGCCCTGTGCAGACAAGTGGTACACCCAGACAGGCCCAGGCCCTTGCCTGGTCTCACACAGGCCATGACATGTAGAGGACGTCTCTCCTTCCACACCCTAGGGTTCCTACTCCCCCGTCCCACAGCCACTGCCACCTTCCTCTCCTGATACCCTCCAGCCACATCCCCTGCAGACATCGCCAACAACGATGACAGCCACCCATTAACTGAGCACCTACGTGTGTTGGCAGAGCACTGGCTTCCTTTCCAAAGGAAGCTTCTGAGCACCATTGGGAGACTGCTTGGC
The DNA here is from genome assembly GCF_047511655.1 of Castor canadensis. Taxonomy (NCBI): domain Eukaryota; kingdom Metazoa; phylum Chordata; class Mammalia; order Rodentia; family Castoridae; genus Castor; species Castor canadensis. The sequence continues at coordinate 209,428,029 of NC_133386.1, read as the reverse complement.
CATTCCTCTGGGGGAAGGTGTTCAGGGTCAGGCTCTAAAGTCAGGCTGCCTGTGGATCCTGGCCTACTTCTGTCTGGGCTTTGGTTTCTTCCCTGTGAAAAGTAGCCAGTAGGTTTTAACTGAGTACTACAGACCTGGCTCTTTCTGACCTGGCCCTCATCTGCAGGGTGGGTAGATCTAACCCCCACAATTCTGACCCTATAGTCTACAATAGGCAAGTCTCCCTGGGATTTTGGGTCCTGGCATTAGGAGTAAGGCCATCCCTAGTTTCTGTGGCCTGGAGCTACAGAGCTGTCCCTACCTGAGCACTACAAAAAAGAGAGACCAGGGGAGGGGGGACACAGAGTGGTAGCCCCTGCTTGGTATGGAAGCTGTAATGTCACGTTGAGTGGGGAATCCCCAACATACTGATAATAAATTATCCTTTAAATTCACTTCCATTGGTCTCTATAACAATTGGCCAGATACCCTGCTAACCTGCCTGTATAGGACAGGGTTTAGTCCACAGTTTACCACTAAGGAAACTGAAGCTCAGTGGGCTGGCCTGAATGCAGAAAGCCTAGAGGCAAAACTTGGCCTTGGAGGGCCAGGGCCAGCAGTGGACAGCCAGGAACTTTCAGTCTTCTCTTCTCAGTACTGTTGAGCTTGGCCAGCTCTTGAGGCCCAGTCCAGGTGGAGGAGGGGGGACCCGAGAATGAGCCCCTTCACTTTCCAGGGGAAATTCCCTTCATAATCACTTTATAAATTCATTCATCCCTTCATTCCACAAAGCAGACAAAACCTCTGTCCTCCTTGAGCAGGCATTCTGGCAAGAAGTCAGATAACAGTATATGGGTGATGCACAAACATGATACAATAAATACATATATGTTACAAAAAGATGATAGAGTAAGCATAGGATACATAATACAGTAAATACCTATATGATTAAAAAACAAGATACAGTAAATATGTCACACATAAATATGTATGTTACACAAGATGCAGTAAATGGGATACATAATATTCTATGTGTATATAATATACACAGTAAATAGGTAGGTGGTACATTAAATGCTAATACAATAAATATAGGATGCATAAACAAGGTACACCACATACATATTTCTAGAGATGAACACAATAAATAGTTGAGAGGAGCTGATGTGGACGAAAGCAAAGTGCAGCAGGGGATGAAGAAAGTGGAGCCAAGGGTTCCACAGCTAGTAAGGGTTCAGGGAGGTCTCTTGGAGGAGGAGGAGGATTAAGACCAACACCTGAGAAGGAAGACAGTGAGGGAGTGCTTAAGGAACAGTACTTCCAAGCAATGAAAGCAAAAGAGGAAACATGTTTGCAAAAGTCCAGAAGCAGGAGAAACCAGGGTGGCTCCCAGAGAGTACAAAGGGGTAGGAGGTGAGGTCAGGAACAAAGGCAGGGAGAAAAGGATTTTGAGTGGAGTTGGGGAGCGCCCTGCCATAGGCCTCAGTGCAGGCTGCCAGGTTTGGGACCTAAACATGCTTGGTGGCTGCTCCTGTTGCTTGTCCAGGAAGAGGCCTGCAAGGTGGGGCCAAAGAGACTTGTTCAGGGGTAGACTGACTGTGGTACGCTGGTGATGGAGGGTCAGGATAGGTCAGCCGGAGCATCTGGACAGATGGAGTCACACAGAGTTTAGGTCAATCAAGCCAGGAATGGGAGCTACAAGGACAAGTCAGGTCCAGGCCTACACCCTGCAGCGCAAATGGGAAACTGGTGAGATGGAGATTATCCCCGACATAAAGTTGGGAGCTCTGTGAGTCTCCAGCACAGAGGACACATCTTCAGGAGGAGGTCTGGCCAACTTCTGGTGAAGAGGGGGAAATGGGGAAAAATGAAAGAAATCCCATGCAGCTCCCCTCCCCTCACCTACCCGCCGTCCACCCTTGCAGACATCTTTAAGGTCATAACTCGATTTCTCATTCTGGTGGCGTTGTGTTCAACTTGACACAAGGCCCCTGGCTCACAGATGGCGACACAGCCTCACTAAGCACAGCTCTGTCTGGCCGGGGCGGGTCCTGGGGCGGGACCACGGGCTTCCTGGTCACATGGTGGTCACGCGACCACGAAGGCAGCCTCTCCCTCCCGCCAGTGGCAGCGCGGACCAGGGGGTGGATCCCAGGGACCCAAGCGCCCCTTGGGGCTGAGCAGGGTTTTGGTGAGTCCCAGAGACCACCCCGACGGCCCTTCCCCGTCCCGCTCCTTCGTCCTCCTGCCTTCCCACTCACACTCATCTCCCCTTCGCACCCACCCCTCTCCTGCGCCCCCTTCTCCCTACCCCCCGCCCCCGCTCATCCCTCCTCCACCCGCAAGCCCTCCAGCTCTGGCCTTCTCCCCTACACCCTCCTCTCTCACCCACGTCTGCGTCCGTCTCCCCCACACCCGATCCCTCCCCTTCCCGCACCTCCTACCCCGCTCCCGCCTACGCCCACTCGGGCCCTGGGCTGAACTTCCTCATTCTATCCTCAGTACTTCAAAGCCGGAGAAGGTGGGTCAGGACCCTGTTCTTAGGGCTGCTGCTTGGATAGACCGGGAAGACCCGCTACGGGTTAGGACTGCGGTTCTAAGTTTGGAGACTGAGGAGTCCCTGGAGAGGTTCGAGGGTCCGAGCTGAGGGTGTTTTCCTGAGCTGGCCCCTAGTGGCGGCTCTGGAAATTCAGGGTTGCTTAGCTGGTCCCAAGCTCCCCTCCTGGGAGGGGCAGGGTCAGCTTTCAGGGATTTACAGTTTGCCTGAAGAGGGAAGCCCAGCTAGTCATGGCCTGTGCCTTTCTCAGGCCATCCCCGCTGAGCGACCTTCCCATGGAGGATGCCCGGGAGGACCCCACCGTATTCACTGCCCCCTCTCTGCCCAAAGACCCCCGACTCCTGGCCACTGTGACCAACACATACCTGGGCACACGCGTGTATCAGGACACACTGCATGTAAGTGGCCTGTACAATGGGGCCGCGGGAGGCACACACCGGGCAATTCTGCCCAACCCCCTCAACACCCGGATGGAGGCCCCTGCAGAGACAGGAGAGCAGCTGACTGAGAACTTTGCCCTGGATACCAACACAGGTAGTTGTCCCCTGACTTGGCCTCTCCTTCCTCAAGCTGTCTTTCCGAATGAGAGCAGGGAGAACCACACCTCAATGCCCAGGGCACCACCTCACTTTCTGAGGGAAGTCTTATAAAGGAAAGGAAGCTGTGAAGGCCCAGCGTGGTGGGGCGTGCTTGTAATCCCAGTGCTGGGGACGCTAAGACAGGAGGATCCAGAGTTTGAGGCCAGCCTGGCCTACAGAGCAAAACCCTCCCTCAAAAATAAATAAATGGTCTTTTATAAAAAGGCTACTAGAGGCTGTGTCCCAAGGCTCCCCCTCTTTCCCTCCACCTAAGGGGCCTTCTGAGGCCTCCTCCCAGCCTCAGGAGACCCAAGCTTTGCAACTTTCCTGGGAAGGGAGGGCTGGCTTCTCTTTCATCCTCCTCAGGATAACCCAAGCTTCCAACCCTCCCCAGGTTCCTTTCTGCACACCCTGGAAGGCCCCAGCTTCAGGGCCTCCCAGCGCATCTACGCCCACCGCATGCTGCCCCACGTCCTGGCCTTCAGTGTGTCCATTGAACGCCTGGCTGCAGGGAGCTGGCCCATCACAGTGCTGCTGCAGTCGGCCTTCTCCCCAAAAAGCCCAGACCTGGACCTGCACCTGGGGCCTGACTTCCAGGGAGTCCGGTGAGAAGGGGGTCAGGTCTCAGCTGGCAGCCCAAAGAGGAACCTATCCCTGAGTCTTGGCTGTGCTCTTGCAGGTACCTATATGGCCACACACTCACCCCTGAGCAGCCTGGGGGACCACAGCAGGAGGTACACATGCTATGGACGCCAGTGCCCCCAGCCCTGACCCTTGGAAAAGATGAGGAGGCTAGGACCTGGGACTTCCTGACAGTAGTGGGCAGCAGTCAGGCCGAGGCCCAGGCCTGCTTGGCTGAGGCTCTGCAGCTGCAGGCCCAGGGAACTCTGTACATAGCTCATGCACAGGCGTGGGCCCAGTTCTGGGCAGGCTGTGGCCTGGACATTGCAGGTCCCCTGGCCCTGCGCCAGGTACTTCGAGGCTCTCTCTACTACCTGCTCAGTGCCCTGCCCCAGCCAGGGACCCCAGGCTACATCTGCCATGGCCTCAGCCCTGGGGGCCTCTCCAACGGGAGCCAGGAGGAGTGCTACTGGGGCCACATCTTTTGGGACCAGGTGTGCATCATCCCCCAGCATCAGCCACACAGCGGGCAGCACATAGGCATTGAAGGCACTGCCTTCTCTGGCTCAGGGCTATCGTTGGGGGACATAAGGGCCATGCAGATGGGAAGGCTTTCTTGAAGAGGTGCTATTTCAGCCAATATTCAGGTGTTTGGTAGAGAAAAGTGTTTTGGGTGAGAAAACCAGGAAGTGCAAAGACCCAGAGCTGAGGGCATACCACACATGAGAGCAGGAAAGGGGCATCATCAAAGTGGAAAGAGCAGGAGGCCCAGACTATCAGGGCCTTGTAGAGAGCAGCATGTAGGCCTGGAGTTTACCCAAGGGCCAAGGAAGCCATGGAGACTTTAATCTGGGAGTGACATAAGCAAGTACACTCTGGAAAGACCTGTGGCTGCCAGATGGAGCTGGGAGAAGCTGAGGGTATGGGGAGGGGTGGGACTTGGTGGCCACTTCACAGGGAGGAATTGAGAGTGAAGACTCAGGGCTTCACTCTGACAAAGTCATCTGACACCTCTGAGGTCAGTTCTGTGGCCCCATTTAGGATGAAGCTGAGGTCAGGAAGCCAGCAAGGCAGGGTGGCCTCCCTCTAGGCAGCCCATGCCCAGATTCTGGCTGGAGCCTTTGGGCACACCCAAATGCCACAGAGGAGTGAAATGCTGAGCAGGAACCAGAACTCCAGAGGTGTCTGATCTAGAGAGGAAAAGGGTGGGAGGCAGGAAGAGGCCCAGGGTGGATATGGGTGGGCTTCTGATAATGGACCTAAGAGGCAGCAGAGCCCCTGCCAAAGGGCAGGGAGGTAGCTGCCAGCTGCCCTGCTTACTGTATGCCGACTCAAGGTCCCGCCAGGGCAGGATATGGGCAGTGGGAGGGATCTGTCCAACAGAACTGGATGTCCTCTCAGGACCTCTGGATGTTCCCTAACATCTTGATGTTCCATCCGGAGGCTGCCAGGGCCATCCTGGAATACCGAATTCGAACACTGGGTGGGGCTCTGGAGAATGCCCGGAACCTTGGCTATCAGGTGAGGGGGTCTGGACACTGCCCCATAGGACCCCCACCTCAGGGTCAGCACAAAGTGAGAACTAGACAGAAGCCACTTGGCCCACAGTTGGGATACACAGTTGAGCACCCTCCCCCTTTATTCTCTGTCCTTCCACAAGGGATCCCCCCCAAGGCTGGTGTGTGGGATGTCATCAGCTGCCCCTACCCTAACCCTCATTCCCCACCTCCATTACCACAGGGAGCCAAATTTGCCTGGGAGAGTGCAGGCTCTGGCCTAGAGGTCTGCCCCGAGGACATTTATGGGGCTCAGGAGATTCACATCAATGGGGCAGTGGTCTTGGCCTTCCAGCTGTACTATTATACCACACAGGTGAGGTCACTGCAGCCACCAGGTGTGGCCATACCCACACCCTGTAACCTGTATGGGACCAGTCCTGGGAAACAGTCTGAAGAGGACTGTGGGAGCCAGGCCTTCCTTTCTGGGCACTCAAAGGGTAGGCACTGGGCATACACAGCAACCCTCTGGTGCTCTGGACCCTGTCCCTCCTTCCCCAGGACTTGCATCTCTTCCAAGAGGCTGGTGGCTGGGACGTGGTCAGTGCTGTGGCTGAGTTTTGGTGCAGCCGTGTAGAGTGGAGCCCCAGAGAGGAGGAGTACCACATGAGAGGTAAAGCCCAGGGGAGGGGCCTGGGAAAGGAGGGTAGATGTTCCTGGACAGCTTTACAGTGACTGCTGGTGTTGGAGGCATGTCCTGAGCCCCTGCACTAAGCACCAAGGTGGCCCCATGTGCCCAGGAGTCATGCCCCCTGATGAGTACCACTCGGGAATCAACAACTCCGTATATACCAACGTCCTGGTCCAGAACAGGTGAGGCAAGAGACTCACCCCTAGACCTGCCCCAACACTGCCCCACCACAATGCCTAGCGAGAAGTGCAGAGGCTGCGGCCTGTCCTTTCCACACAGTTTGCGCTTTGCTGCTGCCCTGGCCCAGGACCTGGGTCTGCCTGTCCCTGATCAGTGGCTGGTGGTAGCTGATAAGATCAAGGTACCCTTTGACCCGGAGCGAAATTTCCACCCCGAATTCGATGGTTATGAACTTGGTGAGTGGCCCTGCTGCCTTGCCAAGACCTCCCAAAACCTTGCAACCTGACCTGTCCTGGCACCCCCAATCAGCGACATCTCCCCTGCCCCAGGAGAGGAAGTGAAACAGGCCGATGTCGTGCTCCTGGGATACCCTGTCCCCTTCACCCTGAGTCCTGATGTCCGCAGGAAAAACCTGGAGATTTATGAGGCTGTAACATCCCCCCGAGGCCCTGCCATGACCTGGGTGAGGACCCTGAGGGTGCTCCTGCCCCACTGGCCTCAATTTTCCTACCCTACACAGTGGGTCTCACCACAACATGTTCTCTGAACTCCAAATCCAGAGCATGTTTGCTGTGGGCTGGATGGAGCTGAAGGACCCGTCGAAGGTGCGAGACCTTCTGGACAGGAGCTTCACCAATGTCACTGAGCCCTTCAAGGTTAGCAGGACCCCACCCACCATACTCCCTCTGTCCCCATGGTGGAAGTAGAGCCTAATTTTAGCAGGGTTTCAGCAGGGTCACAACCCTAGCAATTCCTGCCTGACCTTGGGATGGCATCCTCAGGAGACCTAGTGTCCTGGGGTTCCCATCACCTACCACCCTTGCACTCTGCAGGTGTGGACAGAGAATGCAGATGGGTCAGGTGCTGTGAACTTTCTGACAGGCATGGGCGGCTTCTTGCAGGCAGTGCTCTTCGGATGCACCGGGTTCAGGTGAGTACGGTGGCCAGCAGAGGGTGACCCCTGCCCCCCCCCCCCACCGCCAGCCACCTATTTACACAGTTCTCCCTACAGGATCACTGAGGCAAGTGTGAAGTTTGATCCCTTGTGCCCAGTGGGGGTCTCCAGAGTGCATATCTCTGGCATATCCTACCAGGGGAACAAGCTCAATTTCGCCTTCTCCAAAGACTCCATAACAGTTGAGGTCACAGCCCAGGCAGAGCCCTGGGCCCCCCTGCTGGAGGCCAAGCTATGGCCATCACAGACCCGGCTCCCTCTTTTACTGGGTAGGTAAGGGTCTGGAGTGGTGTAACCAAGGTGCCCTGGGTGTGTGCCCCCACCCCCCAGGACACCCTTCTTTCCCTTCAGGACACAAGGTTTCCTTTCCCCACTCGGCTGGCCAGATACAAAGGTCACCCCCATAACTGCACAGAAGCTCCAGCTCTGAGTGTTTCCTGGGAGAATTTTTGAAACCCTTAGATACCTTCTCCAGAGCCTCTGGAACAGCCTTGGACCCTTCAGCCTGCAGAGTGCCTCACTCTGGAATCCTGCTCTGAGCCACCAGGGCTGCTGGGCCTTCCCTCTGCACCCACCCCTCCCCTGTATACTCCCCAACCCTGCTCCAGTTTAGAGCTGTCTGCCTCTAGCCTGAGCCCTCCCAGCCTAGACTTGACGGCATGCAGCCACACCACACATTGTTATCTGTCTACCCTTGAGCTAACCCCACATGCTCTTACATCTGCTCTTGAGCTAACCCTGACATCCCCATTCCTTAACCATCTTGCTGCTTCCCCAGGACTGGGGCCTTAGCCTGCATGCTCACCTCTGGCCTCTGATTCCTGAACTGTTCTGATCACAGGAGCTGGTGGGAGTAATCAGCAGCTCCACTGAGAAAGTGGGCAACGGGATGGGCTTGGTCACTTGAAGAATTGCTCAGGACTGGCACTGTGGCTTTGCCAGTAAGAAGCTTCTCATGACATGTGGTTGGGGTCAGGATGAGCTGGCCTAGGGGCCCATGGGGGTGGTGAGGCCTTAGCTTCCTTACTTTTTGACTCCTCTTGACCTTGACCTCTGGCCCAGTGAGGGGGCATAAGTAGCTATCCTCAATCATTCAGTTCATAAGAAAGGAAAGAGGTGCAATGAGCAGAGGACATATGGACTCCAAAGAAAGACCTCAAAGATCCTCACTGGCCACCAGAAGGACCAAAGCCAAATGTGCAGTATTCACGGTCCACTCATCTGTGATGGGCAAGCTGCCCACAGCTGGAGACTCTGCTTGGCCTCTATACCTGGGCCTAAGTCTCTGGCATGATTTATCAGTGTTTCCCTAGAGCAAGGTGCCATGGCATTTGGGGTCAGGATCCTGGTGAGGCCATGCTCCTCCACCAAGCCAGGTGATGAATTAAAAGTCTTTGCTGGGAAGTCAGGCTTGTGTGGACTGACTTTCCCTTTTAACCTGTGGCCAGAAAGTACAGTTGCAGTAGCTTCAAAGTTTGAAAGCAAGCTTTGTGTTCCTCCCACCCACTTCCTTTGCTCTGTGTTGCCACAGTTCCCAAAATAGTTGCTCTACATTCCTCATGGAGCAGACATCAGACAGAGCTTCATATGTGTGGAGGAAGGCATCTTTTGCTGTGGGCAGCTTTTGAGCACCTATGGCTCCCAGTGCCTGTCTTCTGTCTGCTATGCTGGGAAGGATGGTGTCTAGGACACATATGGGCTCTGGCAGCTGCCTCTGCACTCAGGTATAAGGGACCTCCCCAGTAGGAAGTATATGGAATGTACAGGGTAGGGAGCCCTGGACAGCCTCTTACGACCACAGTGAGTGAGAAGTACACTTGGAGCTCACAGCCATGGTGGGCTGGACTGTAGCTTGGTGCAAAGCACATGCAGCCCAGGCCTGGCTGGGAACCAAGGGGCATGGCCGACATGGGCTTGCCTGGGTGCCTATAGCTCTCCCTCAACACAGTGCTCCACTGACAAGGCAAAGAACTGAGAGAGATCTGCTGGAGAGAGTATGGGCATATTTTCCCTGTTGTGGGCAGGTTCTGTCCCAGCAGGAGTGGACAGACATTACCATACCCATTGCCTCTCTGACAGGAGGACAAGAGGCAGTTGTCAGTGTGCATGGATGGTGGTGTGACTGTGTGTGTGTGAGTCCAGTGCCAGCCCATGGAGGAGATAGTCCCCACCTGCCTTCGTGGCCCTCACTGGCCCAGCAGACAACATAGCACAGATTTGTCAGAATTCAGGGACAAACAACAACCCAGGAGAAGAGTAGCACACACCCAACACACAGGATAGGACAAACAGATGGAGTGGGCCAGGGCCACATGTGGAATCAGGATATACCCACCCATGTGGCCACCAAACCACAGGGCAGCAGGGATCAAAGACTTACATTCCCAAACTTCATCCTAAAATACTCAGATGTCTCCACCCCAGAAGCCACAAGCTGCCCTGCAGCTAAGCAAGGGGGACAATCAAGGACAGACAATCAGAACAAGGTGACTGGGGGTTGGTTGGGGCTTTGGAGCTGTACCCTTCCCACACTGCAGTCAGGAAGGAGGCTCTGAGGTACTTCTGGAACCTGGCACTTTTAATTGCGAACAAAGGGTCAGCCTGAGGAGTGAGGAGAGAGGGGCAGAGTTAGATACTGGAGACCCTCAATATTAGGATGAGATCCTTGGGGTCTAAATGGACCAATATTGGGTGCCAAAATCAGACAAGGGGGTCTCTGTGGTCAGAGTGATTCAGGGGTCAAGGCTTTATAGTAGGGTCCAGCTCCAGAGATCTGTCATTGAGCCCCTAGGTCAGAGTCCTCAGTTGGGGTCCTCAAGTTAGGACAGGGTTAGGACTCAGCCTGTCAGTCATAGTCTCCATCATCGAACTTGGTAGTGAAGAAGGCTGCGGAGCCCTTGGCCAGCTGAGACAGGTGCAGGGCTCCAGTCACCACTAGCCCAAGGAGCAGCAGTGGGGGCACCAGTGTCCACATGGCAGCCAGGATGTTGTAGCATTTGGCTTTGGATCCATAACGTCGTGCAGCCTCCAGGTCCCCGGCCACCTTCTGATCTCGGGCCTGCAGAGCAGCAGTGGGGCCAGAGTGTCACGTGTCTGTGATGTCTGGGGTAGAGGCACCTGAAGGGCCCAGGCTGGACCCAAAACCTGGATGGAGGGGTGTGGCCTGAGGGGACAAGCCCCAGGGTTAAGCCCATTTCCTTCACTGTCTTCAATTTGACACAAGGTTTAACCCTCTGTGGGGCCTTGGGTCATAGCAGCCCCCAACCTAAATTGGGGCTGAAAGGGGTTCAACATCAGCCTCCACAGAGCCCTCTGTTGGGGAGGAGTCCTCTGGGGAGCTGGAAACCCCAAGTCCACCCAGGAGCTGAAGTCAAAGTGTCTCAGGTCATGGGAGTCTCAGCATATAAGGGCCCCCTGTGGAAAAGGGGCCTCTGTGGGCAACCTCCATGGACTCTGCCCTTTGGGAAGGACTTTATCCCCTCCTTAAAATCAGGCCTTCGTCTTCTGTGAACAGCCTCTCTCCCCACCCCACCCCAATGGAGAAACCCTCGTGGCCTCCACCTTGGTGAGGAACTCTATGGTCATGCTAAAGGAGCCCCCTTCACAAGCTGCCCCCATGGGTCCTTTCTCCCCAGGAGCCCCCCACAAAACCTCTCCCCCAGCATCTCCCCATGAAGTCCCTAGGCTTCAATAACTTCCCACAAGGCTCACCTCACCCCTTAGCCCCTATTGGAGCCCTTCCCTCACAGCCCCCCATAGGGGCCCTCCCCCTGCAGTCCTCCACAGGACCCTTCCTTGAAGTCCCTCTACTCACCTTGACAGAGTGCACTAATGCCAGGAAACCAAGGCAGCATAGGTTTAGGTAGATTGTGCTGAAGATGGACCAGAGCAAATGGTCCCGAGGCTTGGGGCAGGGAGGTCCCAGTGTGAGGGCCGTGTCGGCAGCACCATCAGCCTTGTGGGAAGTCAGGGTCCGGGGATCTTCACGGGGGTACGATGTGTCCATGGGTTCCAGCGCTGTCTCTTCCTTGCTCAAACTTGCACTTCCAGGGTGGGCACCAGGCCTGCTTATAGCCCCACAGCCGCCCTCCCTGGCTGCCCAACTCTGCCTGCTATATATAACACAAATTACAGCCTGGAGTCTGCGGAACAGGGTGGCCCGCCCTCCAGCCGGTATCCCCCACCCCCAGGGAGACCCCATCAAAGGCTGCTGTCCTACATATGCAATGGCCACATACCACCCACCAGAGACCTGCTGTCCTGACTATAGGACCCCAGGGACACCCCACTGGAAGGCTGCTGGGGGCCAGTGGGCACTATGGTGCCTCAGCTCAGGGAAGGGCAGAGCCCCCCAAGCTTGGGTAACCTGAGCTTTCAGGACCTTAGCTGCTGAAACCACAGCCTTCCACCCAGAACACAGAACATGGGCTCTGATCATGTTATCTACTGCTGCTGGGCATAAAAGCGTGCTGGGAGCATGGCTTAAGTGGTACAGCGCCTGCCTAGCAAGCACAATGCCCCGAGTTCGAACTCCCTTTGAGGTTTTAACTACAAACAAAGGGAGAGGGTGGGGGCAAAAATGCACTTGTCAGAGATAACCTCTAAAGAGAAAATAGGGAAAAGGGACAGAGAGGGAGGCACCAGAGACAGGCTGTCATGAGCTCTCCCCACATACACCTGCTAGAGGCTTATGGGGAACACACCTCCCTGCTTGGGAAGACAGGTTCTTCATGAGCTCCTTGGCCTGTTAGTCCTGCCCTCTCCAATCCTAAAATGTTTCAGGTGGGATAGTTCTATTTAGGGCTCTGGGCTTCATTATGCTGTCCTCCCGCTGGCTCTCACAGTATAGATGCTTCTGTGTGGGTGCGACCCAATATATATCCCAGTCAGGATGTCTCTCTGCAACTGCAGGCTCACATGCCAAAGAACCTGCTCTAGGGGAGACCTCACTGATACCTCTATTCAGCAATAGGCCTCAGATCCTCCCCACACCTGCTCTGTCCAGCCTCCCACAGTTGCTCAGACCAAAGCTTTGCCTTACCACTGCCCTCTATCTCCCAGTCAAATCCTATGGACCCACTTTTCAGGATGTTGGGAGCCTCACTATCCTGACTGGTACCATTTGAGACCAAGCAAGGGGTACTGGAGCCAAGTGGAAAGGCTGAGTCATGGAAGGGGACAAGTGGTCCCTGATCTGATTGAGGGCAGGTGGGAGCTGCAGTGGGCAGGAAGAACTCTGGGAACCTGAATCACAGCACCTGGCTCTCACTTGACATCCTCCAAGGCTCCTTAGTCCACAATCTAGGGACAGGAAGATGGTGGCCAACATGACTGTCCCTCTACACCTCCGGGACAAGTGACTGAACAATAGTACCCTGTTCATCAGCATCTTCATCATCCTCTTGACCATTTCCCTCTCATGTATCAATCACATCCTACACTTACTGTCACATATGCGCTTCAGGTGACACAGGAAGCTTTATCTGCCAAGTGACTGAGACCACAGGAGGGGAGCAGCCGTTCATCTCCTCAAACTCCACCCTCAGGTGCTTCACAGGACAGCATGAAACTGGCCTTAGCGGGAAGGGCTGTCCCTGGCACTCCTAGCTGTAACGTGAAACTCCCCAATTTACACTCTCACATCAACCCCTAGAAATTTCACCAACTTACAAATAGAAAACAAATTATCTGAGAAAAAGAAACCACTGGTGAAAGGGCGGGCTCAGCCTCCAGAGCCCAGAACTGCTCCTTCCTTCTCACGACAACACACACTTCCCAACCTTCCTTCAGAACACTTGTGTCCGCCAAAGCCAAAGATGCAAAAGGAGCAGCATGGTGTGGCCATGCAGGGGGGACCCCGTGACTCGGCTCCTGTGACAACCAGGACCACTATGATCAACAGGCCCAGGGACACCTCCCTGCCTGACCATATGGTCTGGTCCCTGTTCAACACGCTCTTTGTGAACTGCTGCCTGGGCTTCATTCCTTGGCGGTGTAAGTATGTGAGAATGTGTGTGTGTGTGTGTGTGTATGTGTGTGTGTGTGAGTGTGTGCGTGTGTGTGTGTGTATGTGTGTGCATGCCTTGGGGAAAATCCTAAGAAAGGCACAAGGTGAGGTTGCACAGGGACCCTGGGGTCAGATTCAGTCTCCACTCCAGCCTAGAAAAATTCTTTCCTGCAGCCCATTTCAGAAATGTCCCCTTCACCTGCAAACAACGGAGCCCAGGCTGTCTGGAAAGTACAGAAAGGACTTATTTGTGGGACTTTCCCTCCAGGGTGGGGTGAGCAGGCATTGCTGGGGTCTCTTGGAGAGGCTGAGTGTACAGAAGGGTAGGAATGGTCCCAGGTGGAGGCTGCAGTGGGCACGTAGGACTCTGGGGATCCTCATAAAAGCACCTGGCTCTCACCTGACCCACACCAGGGCTCCTCACCATCTGGTCTCCTCCAGTCCATGGACAGGAAGATGGTGGGCGACGTGACTGGGGCCCAGGCCTATGCCTCCGCTGACAAATGCTTGAAAGTTTCAGCCCTGGTCTTCAGCATTCCCATGGCCTCATACTTTTTGCCACTGGTCATCTGGAATTTTTAAGCATTTGAAGAGAAGATGAAGAATTACGGGGATCCATATCCTCCACTCTCCACCAATGGCCCTTCACTCTGGGGCTGAGGCCCTGACCCACCACCCCAGATTAATGCAGCTGCTCACATCCACACATCTGTGCAAGACTGGAGTCAATAAAGTGCACGTGCTTGTGACTGTGCTGTGGCGTTCTTGGGGAGGGAGCCTTGCTGGAACACCCAGAGATTAAGCCCACCCTCATCCCTGGACACGGGCCCAGGCTGGCAGGTCTTGGGCTTCCTGCTATGGGCAGCAGCTGACCAACATCCTGGATGGCGTCTTCCAGGTATTGAGATGCTGAAGACAGGTTGGTGTTGAGCATGGCTGACACTGACCCATGCCCCCAGAACCCCAGGAAGGGGAGCAGAGGACCCTGATCCAGGGCTCCAGGTCCAGGGTGAAACCCAGACAGCAGCATCCCCTAGGCTCTGTGATGGTCTCGAGGTGTGGAGATGTGAGCTCCCAGGGACTGAGTGAGCCCATGACCCACTGGGGCTCTGAGGTGGGAGCTGGGGTGTCGGCGCCACCCCTTCCTGTGCCCACCCCACACCCACTGTGGATCGACCCTCCCATCCCTACAGTGCTCTGATTTGTTCCAGGGGTCCCTGGCGGGTGGGCTGGAGGGTAGGGGATGAGCAGCATCACCTTACTTAGTGTCTTTGTGGGCAGTAGAAGGCCGGACCCCAAGTGAGGGAGGGGCACAGGGCTCGCTCTGCGTCTGTGGCACCTCCTGCCGGCGACCGGTGCAATAGTGCGGTCAGTGGAGGTGGCTACCACATGACTGCACCTGGCCTGGGTCCTTGCATGGACACCACGCTCCACAGGGCCGGGTCCCCTCAGGACCTCCTGCCAGGCCACCTCTCCTTTTCTCGTCCCTTTTCCACCTTGGTGGCTGCAACTTCACGTCCCCACCTCTCCTACGGGCGCCACAAATGTGCAAGTTTCCTGGGACCCCCAGGGTAGAGAATCCATGCTTTCTCCCTTCTTCCATCCACGCAAGAGGGCCAGTGATTACTTTGAATACCTGTTTAATTAACCTCTGGAGGCCCGTCCTTTGTTTTCTGCCTTGGCTTTATCCCTGGTGTCTATGGGACCCCCCTGAGGCCCCTTGCTTCCTAAATCTCAGTCATGGGTTTTAAAGTATCCAAAATTTTAGGGACTGGCAGACTGATGATACCCCATGCTGTTTTCAGGTTTTGGTTGAGATTTGTATACAGGACTTTGTGCAAATGCTTTCTGTACAATAATGAAAATGGATGCCCCAGCCCACAGGCCATGTTGACCAGCGATTCTCCATCCAACAGCAGTCACTCCTAGGACCAGTTCTCTCACTCAGTCTTCTCTCTGGGAGGCAATCAGCTTTACTGTAGTTCTGACTCTGGGTGGGCCCTGATTAGACCCTGCAGGGTGGCCCCTGGGGTCTGTTGTCTGGGGCCTGCAATGGCACTTGTGACCATCAATGCTTGGGAGTGGCCTTGCTGGGAAACACTCCACTTAGCATAGTCTGCCAGAATTGGTGATCTCCAGGGAGGAAGAAAGGAGGCCTCTGCCTGGCCTTTGGGTACCGAATTCATGATGTCTCATAAAAGATTTTAGGACACATCAATGTAGAGGCCAAGAACATTTATTAGTAAAGCAAAGGAAAAAGAAAGATAGTGCACAGCCCAGACATGTATGCCTGCACATCTGATAACAGGTGCCATGAGTACTCTAACTGTAAAAAAAAAGCAGGGGAGTGGAGAGAGCATGATGGGATGACTCCATTTTGGGTGAGAGAGGCACTTTAAAAGCAGACATCTAAAGAGGCATGGGAAATAACGGGCTTCTCAGAGAAATAACAAGCCTCTCACCAAAGTAACAAGATGCACCTGCAGAATGTGGGTAGTGGGCCCCAAGGCCAGGAAGAGCTGACCACACCCTCCTGGAATATGCAGTCTGATAAGGATGGGGGTGGGGGCAGCCAGCAGGTTGGGTTCAGCATAAATTATATAGACAGTCAATCATAGATGCGGCTTCAAGGTACAATAGTTGGACCTAAGCCAGTTAATGTCCTGTATCACCATCTGGACTTCAGCCTTTCTTTGGTTTAGATCTTTCACTAAGTCCCACCCATCAGGGTGCTTTGCCATCTTTTCAATAAGCCTTGTGCTTGCTTTTACAATTAAGTCCTGTTTCGGTGTTGTCAATCATTGATGACACCAGGACACAAACCCAGGGAACAACAATCTGGTATCATAATAGGGGGCTCTTTGTCTGGGATATTGCAACGAAAAGTTGCCAAGGAGAGGGACTCTATTGTACTTGAAAGGAGAGCTAGGATGGCTGACTTGAGATAGAGATCACCAGAATCTTAGAAGAGCTGCTTCTAAGAAAGCAGCAAGGACCAGCCCAGAAACAGCTGCCCTGGGGAGATAAGGAACCATGGGAAGAAGAATAAAAACGTCTTCCCAAATCCCCCAGAGAGTATCCAGTTTCTGTACCTGGCTGTACAAAGCACTCCTCAGCTTAAAGAGCAGCCTTTTGTTTTCTCTTCTTGGCAAATAAACCTTTCTTACTTTCATCTTGCTGGAGTTTTCTATTCTCAATTCTTTGGGGCCATAGAGAACAAGGACTTGTGTTGGCTGAGTACAGCACACCCGTGTGTCATTTCTTGGTGGCCCATATGGAGAAGTATTCCACAGCATCTCCATCACCTTTCCAAGGTTCATATGAGTCATGCCAAACTGGGGGAACCACCTAGGAAGTGACCGTGATCATTCAGCACTCCAATGGACTTCTCCTTCCTGGCCATGGCTTAGCTATGGCCAAAATCCCTGGCTGACTGATCCTGCATCTCTCTCTCTCTCTCTCTCTCTCTCTCTCTCTCTCTCTCTCTCTCTCTCTCTTTCTCTCTCTCTCAAGGGCTTTCCTCCTGGGGAAGGACAGAAGCTTCTCTGGAGCTCACTTTGGCTACTCCAACAGTAGCTAGTCTGTGCTACCCAGGAGTTTATACCTGACTGCCTACAGCTATATGAGTGGGGGTCCACCATCCTCAAAGAGAGGATAGGGTTCACTGTGATTGTCTGATCCTGGAAAACTTTCTCTCCCAGGACCACTCTATGCCTTCTATCTTCCCAGAATGAATGGCCGATCTCTCTGTCCCAGAAAATAGTGGGCTTCCTTTTTTTTCGTTAGATTTGAGTTAAAACTACCCCACCCTTAGTTAGGAGTCTGGTGGCCCATCTACATCCCCGGGAAAATCCTCATCCTTTCTGTGATGCCTCCTTTGACTGGCATCTCTTGCCATAAACGTTGTCAGACTTCCAGTTTGCCACATATATTAGGCATCTAACTGAACATGACTCTGTGCAGCACCAAAGGGAAAGAGAAGTTTTTTCTTTTTTTGTACCGGAGAGGTGATTGAATTGTAATCTTCTCCTCCTTCTTACGTTATCGGCAGGTGGCCTTTCCCCTCCCCCTGGAGGGAAGAGTTTATCAGCAATATCTCCTAGGCAGACATTATCTGGAACAATGTCCAGGTGTCCATACCCAGCCTGCATGCTCCCCCTCCCATGCAAGCCCTCCTGATAGTTTTAGATCCTTTTCTCAGGAGGGTCTTACTCGAATTAAATGCCTTCACTACCTGAAAGAGGGTTAGATACTTGGGTCACAAAGGCTAACAGAAGGAGACTTGGTCAAGGTCTCACCAGTAGAGTGGCCACAATCCAGACAGATCCAAATGTCTTCTCCACAACCATAGCCAAGGGTGGTGGTGGTGGGAGGAGGAGAAGGGAGAAATGGATGCATTCTCCCCATATGGAGTATGGTTCCCAGGGGTGGAACCAGGTCTCTGGCCCTGGGGACACCTAAGCACATGAGACCCTCCTTAAAGTGACCAGTCTCCCTTATCCCTCTTTTAGATGGGAACTCAAAGTTCCTGAATCCTTGTGGGATCCCCCTTGCCTGCTTACTGAAGCTTTGGAAAGATCTCAATCCTGAGATCCTACAAAAGATCATCATCTTCTACTGCACTCAGGCCTGGCCCAGGTACCCCTTGGGAGACCAGGAAAAATGGCCTGAGGGAGGGAGCATTAATTATAATACCATCCTACAATTAAATCTGTTTTGTAGGAAGGAAGGAAAATGGACAGAGATTCCCTATGTCAAACTCTTTTTCTATCTAAGGGATCACCCTGAGTGGCTAAGAGAATATAAATTGGACATTCAATCTATGGCTGCCCTCTGTAAAATTCCCCCAGATCTTTCTCAGCAACAAGGTCTGGAGGCCCCCTTGCTACCTCAGGGCCCCTAGATGAGTGACAAGCTGCCCCATAAACCAGGAATACCACCTCTTAAAAGACCACCTGGTATTTATCCCAACTTTAAAAAATCAAATGAGCCAACTCCGTGCCTTTACCCCTCTACCCGGGTGAGACCCTTCTTCAGAATCCCTCCCAGGACTCTAATCCATTGTAGTATATGGAGGATATTGAGCACATGCCCTCTTTAGATTGAGTGATCTAAAAGAAGTAAAAAAGGAATTGGGAAGTTATACTGAAAACCCTGACCAACATATTCAGGCTTTGGGGGATTGAGCTGAAACTTTGATCTAGATTGGAGAAATGTTATTATTAAGCCAAACCCTGACCTCACTGGAAAAACAGCAAATACTTTATCAGGCAGTAGAAGCAAGAAACAATTATCATTTAGCTAAGTCTTCCTCCCTGCAAAGTCAGATAGCAGCCCCTATGGATGGAGAACAATCTAGGATGAGGAGTGAGGCCAGGATCCCAATTTCCATGGGAGACCAAGCAGTACCTGATAATGACCCAGGGTGGGACCCAGACAAAGCAGCAGATGAATGGGTCAGGAATCACTTTATCTACTGCATTCTGGAAGGCCTGAGGAGAGTCAAAGTAAAGCCTTTTAATTATTCCCAAGTTACAGCTGTACAACAAGAACTAACAGACCCCCCTCTCAGCCCCCATTGCTTTTCTCCACAGGCTTAAGGATGCATTACAGAAACATACTAATATTGTGCCAGGAACACAGGAGGAGGAAATCGTCCTCAAGGATAAATTTCTGACACAGTCGGCCCCAGATATTCATAGAAAACTTCAAAAACTGGTGGCTGAATGGAGCAGAAATCTGGATAAATGAGTCCATGCAACCACATCAGTATACTATAATAGGGACTTAGAAAAAGAAAACAAGGACCTGGAAAAGGAAAAGAGGAAGAAGAGAGAGCAGGAGGCTTTAATCACTGCACTATGGGAAGCTCCCTCTGGAACAGGCCAAAACCTGAGAACCTGTTTCCAATGTGGACAGGAAGGCCACTCTAAACAGGAGTGCCCCCAGGGTGGGGGTGTCATAGGCTACCTCCAGAACCCTGCCCCAGATGTAAATTGGAAGGTGAACTGCCCTCAGGTCTCAATGGGACCAAGGACAGTGGTCCCTCGACCAATGATGGGTCCCAGGGCCTCCCATCCAGGTTCCTGTGACCACTATACAGACAAGAGCCCTGGCTTGTGCTTACTCTCAAAACACAGAAGGTCATCTTCCTTATAGACACCAGAGCCCATTTTTCGACTATCCCATTCTCTTCTAGACCCTGGTCCTCTGAAAAAATCACTGTTTGGGGCATATCGGGCCAGCCACTGGAGTGTTTTTCCACTTGACCACTTGCCTGCTCCTGAGGAGAGCTCCACTTCTGTCATTCCTTTTTAATTGTTCCAGAAACCCAAACTCCTCTACTGGGATGGGACCTCCTATCTAAACTAAAAGTCCAGATTATTTCACCCCCAGGGGAATATTTTTGTTTGCCCTTACTAGAAGAACAAATAGGTCCCACGGTGTGAACCGATGAGCAAACAGTAGGAAGAGCATGAACAACTGTAAGACCCCCACTCTGTTTCCCACCAAAGGCAATGCTGAGTCCATAAGCTAGGGAGGGACTGATCCCCATTATCAGAGAATTAAAGAAACAGGGACTTCTGATTGAATGTTCCAACCCATGTAATACTCCTATTTTGGGGTGTCAAAAAGGGACCCAATAAATGGAGGCTGGTACAGGACCTCCACATGATCAACAAGGCAGTAGTCCCACTCCACCCAGTGTTACAGGAATTTTTTTTTTATTGTTTTATTATTCCTATATGCATACAAGGCTTGGGTCATTTCTCCCCCCTGCCCCCACCCCCTCCCTTACCACCCACTCCACCCCCTCCCTCTCCCCCCCACCCCCTCAATACCCAGCAGAAACTATTTTGCCCTTATTTCTAATTTTGTTGTAGAGAGAGTATAAGCAATAATAGGAAGGAACAAGGGGTTTTGCTGGTTGAGATAAGGATAGCTATACAGGGCATTGACTCACATTGATTTCCTGTGCGTGGGTGTTACCATCTAGGTTAATTCTTTTTGATCTCACCTTTTCTCTAGTTCCTGGTCCCCTTTTCCTATTGACCTCAGTTGCTTTTAAGGTATCTGCTTTAGTTTCTCTGCGTTAAGAGCAACAAATGCTAGCTAATTTTTTAGGTGTCTTACCTATCCTCACCCCTTCCTTGTGTGCTCTTGCTTTTATCATGTGCTCAAAGTCCAATTCCCTTGTTGTGTTTGCCCTTGATCTAATGTCCACATATGAGGGAGAACAGGCTAACCTCATTCAGAATGATGTTCTCCAATTCCATCCATTTACCAGCGAATGATAACATTTCGTTCTTCTTCATGGCTGCATAAAATTCCATTGTGTATAGATACCACATTTTCTTAATCCATTCGTCAGTAGTGGGGCATCTTGGCTGTTTCCATAACTTGGCTATTGTGAATAGTGCTGCAATAAACATGGGTGTGCAGGTGCCTCTGGAGTAACCTGTGTCACAGTCTTTTGGGTATATCCCCAAGAGTGGTATTGCTGGATCAAATGGTAGATCAATGTTTAGCTTTTTAAGTAGCCTCCTACAGGAATCTTGAACAGAGACACCAGGGCTTTTCAGGAAGCAATATTTATTAGTGTGCCAGCCACAGCTCAGTAGATTCACATCCAAAGGCTGAGCCCCAAGAACAAAGGGGTTTCACCTCTTTTTTACAGAAAGCAAAAGGCAAGTTTAACCCATATATGGTTGCATGTAACTCTATGGCTACTTCACTTCCAGTGCTACATGACCTTCTTCATGTTTAGATTCTTTAGGTTTTATCTCTCTGCTATGCCATCCCTTCCCCTGTACTTTATCAGAACACAGCTTGTGCTTTTCTCTTCTATTCCTCCTCCCTGCTACATCATTCCCCCCTTTGGTGCTCAGACCCATGTAGGGTCAAAGAGCATCATCTTGATTTAGGGGTTTGTACTTTTATAGCATCATTACATGGACAGCTGTTCTTCTCTCTATATTAGCCTTTATAATGGTCCTGATGGAGCACAATACCAAGGGAACCAGGAAGGGTAACATCAAACATGCTACCAAGACAAGACCCATCACCCTGCTTTCCATGACAAATGTAGCTTGTATGTTTTCTTTACTCTGGGACTTTTTGTATCACTTACTGGCAATCTCACAATCTTGGGGAGTATATGAGCTGATGTAACACCCAACATGGTGGTGGATACATGATACAAAATATGGCTGTTTGGAGGTCCCAACAATAGCTCTCTTATAACATTCAGCATTTGGGGGAAACCCTGCAAGGGCCAACCCAAAAGATAAGAGTCCAAGTGTATGGAGGAGAGCAGGGGTATGTCCCATGTTTGATCTTCCTGTGTGTATACTAGTCAGCTTCCAGAGTGACTAGAGCAGTGCTGTTTTCTGGTTGCAGTGGGCATAGACGAGATAACAACAAAAGGGCCCCTCCAATGGGGTTTTAATGGTTGCACATTTTATTCTTTTACCCAAACAGTATCTTTTGTTATTTTGCTGTTTTTTTTTTTTTTTGCTGAGTAGAATTACAATGGCAACAATATATTATCAGTATATATGTCCAAGAAAATGAGTTGTTGAAAAAAGTTAAAACTCCCATCTTTAAGTATCAAAAGGCATGTTTAGAGTCATTTTGTCTTTAAGTAGAAGACCCTGTCTAAAAAATTATGAGTTTGTGTCTGGAAGGGCTTTAATGCCAGATGGCCACACATGTATAAGAACCATTCCTTTAATCCTCTCGGCCTTAGTTATTTTTGAGAGGTCTGGCACGAGTGACTCCATTTGAACTTTGACAGCACTCCTCCCTTGTCTTCAAACTGTTTGTCTCTAGGAGTCTCCTCTGAAGATCTTTCTCCCATCCAAGTACAAATCAGGCCTGACACTGCTTAGCTTCTGAGACCAGACGAGATCAGGTACATTCAATGTCGTATGGCCATAGACTGAAGATCTTTCTCAAGTGGTAATTTTCTTCACTCATTACAAGGATTTGCTCTTTCCTAGATTTTGTTTGTTTGGTTGGTTTTGGTCCCACATTGGTGAGGAGGGGTTGCGGGGGGTGGTAATGAGCAGATCTCTTGGAAATCAGTGCCAATTAGACCCTTTTGGCCAAATTTAAGCAATAAAGAGGCTTAAAAGGAGTGGCTCTTAGGCAGTGGGCTTCTAGACAACGACAATACAAAACAAAATACAACAAAAGCAGATGTCTAAAAAGCTAACCTGGCTGACACATAAGTAGTTATTAGTCATTTTTTTATGGACAATCTGATTGTAAATGCCCAGAAGATTCAGAACCGTAATGACAAAAACTTAAAAGAGCCAGGGTTAAAATTCTGATGGATAATTTAGCAGCTAACAGAACAGTATGTCAGTATCATTAACTTTTTGTTACTGTGTTTATCTAAATTTTGTATTTTGGAAGGCTTGATATACTTGAAAAACATAAGTATATTTAGTATACAGGAACCAACAACAGCATCACAGCTCTATAGAGGTAATATATGCATATTAGTTTAGTTGTTCCTCTTGAAGTAAAACCTTAGATTTTCTGAACAGTTAGGGGGGTGGGGTGTAACAGTGTCAGTGACCCCAAATAGTCTAGTCACAGACACATGTAGGATACCGACTACATTAGAATCACCTAAGAAAACTGTTGTTTAACCATGAGGTCATCTAGAAAATTTTACATAAACCAACTCTTAAATGAACTTTTATTTAGTTATGTTACCTTAGTAGTCAAAATCCTGACAAAAACCACCAGAGAAATCAGGTAAATATTTATGGGGACTAAGTATGGAGTTAGGAAACCTAATGGCCAAGAATCATGGCTCAGATGTTGATAAGGGATCACATCACAGATTGTTGACATTAACACATGGTTCATGGCATACAGCAGGATCCCACCAACCTGTGATCAGTGGAGCCCCCCCTAAAAAAACAGGCCTAATCTGGCCATCCCAGGCCAAAAATTCCCTCTGCCTGCCATGTGGAAGGAGTAATACAACATCTCCACTCTGTTGACACTAATAAAAACTAGAGGTCTTGACCTCCAGTGTAGTGCTTCTTTTTGAGTTTTGTTTTGTTTTTTTTTTTTTTAACTTTGCTTTACATAAGTAAATCTGTCTCAACCCTCATATCAGTGCAGCAGCACTCCCTGTGCCCAGCTGCTTCCTGCGTCTCTGTGTTTTAACAAACTTTTGTTCTCTTGATAAATTTGTGGATTAACCTGTAGCACCAAAAATTCCTCACAGTTATCTTGACAAAACAGAAACCATTTTAAGACAGGTTTTTGTAAATGTTATCAAGAACAATATTTTGTTTGTTTGTTTGTTTGTTTTTCATTTTTCTTTTATTATTCATATGTGCATACAAGGCTTGGTTCATTTCTCCCCCTGCCCCCACCCCCTCCCTTACCACCCACTCCACCCCCTCCCTCTCCCCCCCCAATACCCAGCAGAAACTATTTTGCCCTTATTTCTAATTTTGTTGTAGAGAGAGTATAAGCAATAATAGGAAGGAACAAGGGTTTTTGCTGGTTGAGATAAGGATAGCTATACAGGGCATTGACTCACATTGATTTCCTGTGCATGTGTGTTACCTTCTAGGTTAATTCTTTTTGATCTAACCTTTTCTCTAGTTCCTGGTCCCCTTCTCCTATTGGCCTCAGTTGCTTTTAAGGTATCTGCTTTAGTTTCTCTGCATTGAGGGCAACAAATGCTAGCTAGTTTTTTAGGTGTCTTACCTATCCTCACCCCTCCCTTGTGTGCTTTTATCATGTGCTCAAAGTCCAATCCCCTTGTTGTATTTGCCCTTCATCTAATGTCCGCATATGAGGGAGAACATACGATTTTTGGTCTTTTGGGCCAGGCTAACCTCACTCAGAATGATGTTCTCCAATTCCATCCATTTACCAGCGAATGATAACATTTTGTTCTTCTTCATGGCTGCATAAAATTCCATTGTGTATAGATACCACATTTTCTTAATCCATTCGTCAGTAGTGGGGCATCTTAGCTGTTTCCATAACTTGGCTATTGTGAATAGTGCCGCAATAAACATGGGTGTGCAGGTGCCTCTGGAGTAACCTGTGTCACAGTCTTTTGGGTCTATCCCCAAGAGTGGTATTGTTGGATCAAATGGTAGATCGATGTCCAGCTTTTTAAGTAGCCTCCAAATTTTTTTCCAGAGTGGTTGTACTAGTCTACATTCCCACCAACAGTGTAAGAGGGTTCCTTTTTCCCCACATCCTCGCCAACACCTGTTGTTGGTGGTGTTGCTGATGATGGCTATTCTAACAGGGGTGAGGTGGAATCTTAGTGTGGTTTTAATTTGCATTTCCTTTATTGCTAGAGATGGTGAGCATTTTTTCATGTGTTTTTTTGGCCATTTGAATTTCTTCTTTTGAGAAAGTTCTGTTTAGTTCACGTGCCCATTTCTTTATTGGTTCATTAGTTTTGGGAGAATTTAGTTTTTTAAGTTCCCTGTATATTCTGGTTATCAGTCCTTTGTCTGATGTGTAGTTGGCAAATATTTTCTCCCACTCTGTGGGTGTTCTCTTCAGTTTAGAGACCATTTCTTTTGATGAACAGAAGTTTTTTAGTTTTATGAGGTCCCATTTATCTATGCTATCTCTCAGTTGCTGTGCTGCTGGGGTTTCATTGAGAAAGTTCTTACCTATACCTACTAACTCTAGAGTATTTCCTACTCTTTCTTGTATCAACTTAAGAGTTTGGGGTCTGATATTAAGATCCTTGATCCATTTTGAGTTAATCTTGGTGTAGGGTGATATACATGGATCTAGTTTCAGTTTTTTGCAGACTGCTAACCAGTTTTCCCAGCAGTTTTTGTTGAAGAGGCTGCTATTTCTCCATCGTATATTTTTAGCTCCTTTGTCAAAGATAAGTTGCTTATAGTTGTGTGGCTTCATATCTGGATCCTCTATTCTGTTCCACTGGTCTTCATGTCTGTTTTTGTGCCAGTTCCATGCTGTTTTTATTGTTATTGCTTTGTAATATCGTTTGAAGTCAGGTATTGTGATACCTCCTGCATTGAAGAACAATATTTTTAAGATAGCCTTGTTGTTATGAGCTTAGAGAATTAAGTTTTAGTTTGACATCAGTACCTTAAATTTTGATCCTACAAAACCATTAATGTAACTGGATTTGTGTCAACTTAATCACTTATATAAGCATTTATAAGCTCCATCTTTTTATGGCAACTTACTCTGTATCTTTGTGACAACTTATTTTGTATCCCCTGGGAGAGCTTGTCTTTATCCTTTATTTAAAAAGTACTTTTTAACCTTTTATTTTTAAAAAACCATATCCTTAATATCTTATATATATATATATTTGTTACTTGTTGAAAATAGCTTATAAACCCTTTTAATTTAGAGCCTTATATTTGCGTGAAAAAACAGAAAGAAAGCAACCTTAAAGTTATTTTTTTGTATAAAAACAATTATAGAAAGCCCATTTGTTAAGTTTTATTTATGACAGAATGAAATAGGCTAAGGTCATTTTTTTAACTACCCAAATTTTAAGATTCCTTCTGTAGGCTGTGGTCCGCCTTTTGTTTGTTTGTTTGTTTCTTTCTTTCTTTCTCCTCTGGCCTGAGCCAGAGTGTTAACGCCTGAATGCCTGCATCCTAGTGAGACCTTATTGAAATAAGTTTGAAAACTAGTTTTCTTAGAAGTAGCAGTAGAACAGAGTAACAATGTTTTCACACTGACTCTATAATAAGAATTGTCTTCAAGATATTTACATATTCATATGTGAAAAGCTGAAGCAGTTTGTAACCAAGATCTTTAAAATAAACACCCTAGATTTTTGTTACCTTGAATATCACATTAACCTTATAACAGCAGTTTAAGAACCATTTTGAACATGCTTACACGTACAGAGAGAGAGAGAGATAAGTTTTATAAATTAAGTATGCCAGAAAAAAATGTCAACTTAAGCATGCATAAGATGAGCTGGAATTCCAGGAGCAAATTAAATTTTGCCCAATGTTGTAAACAAATTGACACACACAAAATTAGAGTGCACTCTCAGAAAAACCTTTTAAAACCACAACCAGAGGGCTATCTGGTGGAATGGTGGATGATGCATCTGTTCTCTTGTGAATCTTCCCCTTTGGAAGTGAATTTTTGTTACCCTTCCCTTAACCTCAGTTGTGGTTATTTTTAGGGAAGAGCTCAAACCTCCCTCTCCACCCTAGACTTGAGGTTTCTTGCATTTTACCCAAAGTGCTTTCTTTTTACTTGTGTTGTTTCTCATCCTGGTCTATCTTGCTGGTGAGAAAATCTCGTAGGTGCTCAACCTCTCTAATTCCTAGAGGTGTCTCACACACTTTCACCCTGCCCCCTAAACCTGAGAGACCAGTTTCAGGCCAGACAGGGTTACTGGGGAGGGGGTCTTTGGGAGATTATTGGTCTCCCCTTCTGCCTCCTAAAGGCAGGCCTATTATTTGAACCCAGGTTTTTATCAGTCTGACAGGCATGGCTTCCAACTGGCTCCCGAGCCTTCTCCCAGTCCTTTGTGTAACCAAGAGTTGCTCTCTGGCATGTTAGGAGAGGCAAGTCCCTTTATCACATCAACAGGTCCGTTGCCACCTGGTGGGACACTGTCCTGGGGATGCTGAGTCCCAGAGACAGGAGGTGAAAATACTATCTCCTCTGAGTCTCAGGTGAGCCTCCATAAATGTTACAGGAGTCTCGAACAGAGACATGGG
Source organism: Castor canadensis (assembly GCF_047511655.1). NCBI lineage: Eukaryota > Metazoa > Chordata > Mammalia > Rodentia > Castoridae > Castor > Castor canadensis. The sequence continues at coordinate 209,401,235 of NC_133386.1, read as the reverse complement.
ACACCAAGGCTTTTCAGGAAGCAGTATTTATTAGTGTGCCAGCAGTGGATTCACATCCAAAGACATCCAGGGAACAAACGGGTCTCACCTTGTGTACCCTTGCATGCAGGTTACAGAAGCAAAAAGCAAGGTTCAACCCATATATGGTTGCATGTAACTCTGTGGCTACATCACTCCCAGTACTATGTGACCATCTTTATGTTTAGATTCTTCAGGTTTTATCTCTCTGCTATGCCATCCCTTCTCCCCTGCTACGTTATCAGAACATAGGCCTGTCTGTTTCTCTTCTGGTCCTCCTCCCTGTTACACCAGCAGTACCAAATCCTTATATGCTTTTTGCTCAGATACCCTCAGCCACTACACATTACTCTGTCCTGGTATTAAAAGATGGTTTTTTTTTTTGTTTTTGTTTTTGTTTTTGTTTTTTTTGCATTCTGTTACACTCTGAGAGTCATCCATATTTATTTTCGAGGATCCCACTCAAAGTCCTGGACTGTTCTCCCTCAGGGATTCAGCAACAGTCCCCATCCATTTGGACTGGCCTTGGCCCAAGATCTGGCAGAATGAGAGCACCCACAAATCACCTTGTTACAATATGGGGATGACCTCCTTCTTTGTGGGCCAACTGAGCCCATTGCCTCACAGGCTACTGAGTCCCCGTTAAACTCCTTGACTAACAGGGGTTATAAAATATCAGGGAAAAGGCCCAATTATGCAAAACCAGAATCACATATTTAGGACTCATTCTAGAGAGAGAAACAAGAGTTTTTGGGAGAGGATAAGATCAACCCGATCCTGGCATCCCCCAGTCCCCAGCCAAAAACAACAAAACTCTCAAACAGTTGAGAACTTCCTTGGGAGTAACAGGCTATTGCAGAATTTGGGTACCAGTGTATGCAAACCTGGCCCAGCCTCTATATCAAGGCCTTAAAGAGGCCCAAAGAGAGTTCCAATTGCTCATTGAATAAAACTGCGTTTCAGCAATTAAAAAGGGTCCTGAAAAGGGCCCTGGCCTTGGGCCTGCCTATTCAAAATAAATTCCAATTATATGTTTATGAGAAGAGAGGAGTGGCCCTGGGGGTGACAACCCAAGTTTGTGGCACAACTCCCCAACCAGTGGGCTACCTGAGCAATGAATTAGATCTGATGGCTAAGGGATGGCCTGGCTGTTCACAGGCATTTGCAGCAGTTAGTTTCCTAGTACCTGAGGCTCAAAAACTTATTTTGGGTTGACCTCTAACAGTATACCACATGATATAGGGGGAATCTTAAACTCAAAAGGGGGACTTTGGTTGTCTAACAGTGGTCTACTCAAATATCAGGCCGTTGTTAGAAGGAACAGAGATAACTTCAAGAATTTGTCAAAACCCATACCTGGCTTCCCTCCAATGGAGGAAGAGGGGGAAGGTGAACATTCATGTGAGAGTGATGCTGCCCAACCTGACCAGCCTTTAGATAACCCAGATCTGGAGCTACACACCGATGGCAGTTCATTTGCCAGGAATGGTGTTAGACATGCAGAGTTTGCAGTAGTAACAGAATGAGGCACCCTCCAATCAGACCCCCTTCCACCCAATACCAGTGCCCAACTAGCAGAACTCATAGTCCTAATGAATGCTCTAGAATTATGTAAAGACAAGAGAGTCAATATCTGTACAGACTCCAAGTACACCTTTTTAATTCTCCATGCCCATGCAGCCATTTGGAAGGAAAGAGGGATGTAACTGCAACAGGATCTCCTATTAAGTATGCCCAGGACATACTCTTCTAGATACCATTCTGTTGCCCAGACAGGTATCAGTAATTCACTGCCCAGGACCTCATAAAGGAGAGACCAGGACAGTAAAGGGAAATAGGGCAGCTGATGAGGCAGCTAAACGATCACCCCAGGAGAGTATGTAGCCAGTCCCCTCCTATGGGAGGGATCCTTTCTTCCCCTGGAAAAACCCCAATATTAACCTGAAGAAGCAGAACAAGCCTCAAGTCAAGGATACCAATCATAGAGGTTGGTGGGTGTCGCCTGAAGGGAAGCTATGTCTTCCAGAGACACTTCAATGGAAAGTGTTAAAAACCCTTCATCAACTACCATTTGGGACTAGAAAATACCTTGATCTTGGCTTAAAAGTTATTCAGGGGAATCAGACTTAAAGACATGGTCTAACAAATAGTTCAGGGATGAGAGATATGTCTGAAGATTAATCCCAACAATAAACAGCTTCAAATACTGGAGACATAGAGACAAGGGTCTTATCCTGGAGAAGACTGACAGTTAGGTTTTACTCATATACCAGGGGTATCCAGATCCAAATTGCCACTGGTATTAGTGGACACATTTACAGGATGGGTGGAGGCCTTCCCTTGCAATACCGAACATCCAAGAGAAGTAGTTTGTGTTTTAATGACAGAAATAATTCCCTGCTTTGGCCTCCTCAGAAGCCTCCAGAGTGACAATGGATGGGCATTCAAAGCAGAGGTAACACAAGGCCTTTCCAGAGCCCTGGGCATAAATTACCACCTCCACTGTGCCTGGAGCCCCCAGTCCTCTGGAAAAGTAAAAAAGATGAGTAAACTTTTAAAAAGGCATTTAACTAAGCTAATCCAGGAGACTCACTCTCCATGGATCGAGCTACTTCCCATCACTCTGTAAGGCTTAGAGTCATCCTGGGCAAGCAGGGTCTGACTGTCTTTGAGTCTCTGTATGGCAGGCCCTTTCTTACTAATGATGTCCTCCTTGACCAGGAAATAGCTCAATTGATCTCTCATGTCATAGAGCTTGCCAAATTCCAACAGGTACTCTCAGAGATTAGACAGGGTATTCCCAGAGAAAATATACAGGAACACCCCCTCTTTTATCCAAGAGACTTGGTTTTGATAAAGTCCCCAGACCCAAACCAGAAGCTGGAGAAGCCTCCCTGGGAGGGTTCCTACCCAGTCATTCTGTCTACTCTCACAGCAGTGTGAGTGGCTGACCTGAATTCCTGGATTCATCATTCGAGAGTCAAAGGCTGAAATCCTCCTGTGACCATCTCATCTCCATTTCCAGACCCAGAGCTGGAGCCTGTCTCCTTCTCATGTGAACCTCCTTTTGATGGATTAAAACTTCTATTCAAGAAGAAAATACCTACAGTTACAGATAAGTCACTTCTATGAGCCCTCTTCACTTAAATCTCCAATACCTTCTAAGCAGTCTGTTCATTCTGTTTGTAGTTGCTTTGGGAAGAGGACTAGCCACTACTGCTCCTTTGGATTGGACTAGAGGTCAAAAATACTGTATTACCATGCTCTTTTTATCTGCTAGCTATATCACTATGGGTCTTGGTCTTTTGGGTCCTTATGTGGAAAGAACTACAGCCCTTCATAGAAAACCAACTGGTTTTTAAATCTCTCTTGGGCCTTCAGCTTTCCAAAAATCCCACTAAAGAATTGTTGGATTTGTTATGAGAGGCCAAAAACCACTCATTTACCAGCATGGGTCTTAGTAAATAATTTTACCAATAGTCATTTTCCCCCCAGTGACCAAGCCAGAACACTTCTCCCATGCTTTGATCACTCCTACAGGAGTTCCATGGAACAATCATGCAGCTAGGTCTTTCCTCTGTCAGATTTAGTCACCCAGATCCACAATGCCACTAGCTCTGCCTTTGGTTTGCCCTGCAAGTCACCAGGGATAATGATAATAGTGGGAAAATTAGGATAACTGGACCTCAATACTCTTGGGGGCCTTGGCTATGATACTTCTGCCAGCTGGTGTTGCATCAAAAACTCCCACCATCCCTCTCTCATAATTAATCTAACAACTAAATGGGCTTGTACCCAGATTCTCCTCCTTGATCTAAACACTGTCAGGACAGTCACCAGCAATAACTCTTAGTGTATTTTCTCAACAGGTCATGCCTATAATTCCCATTCAGACCTCAGGGCTCTAAAAGAGTAGTATAACCAAACCTTGCCTCCTCCAGGTCATCATGGGGTCATCAGCGGCCTCAGCGCCCCTACCACTCTATACCCAGGAGGCCTCTCACAGGCTCAACCCCAAACCTTAATGGACTTATCTGCCTTGAGGAGGGATATCTCTTTGTGGAGAAAGAGTACAATAAAGATCGGGTTTGGGAACTACCTTGTCTCCACCCAACTCTTACTCAAGGAAATTGGGCAATTGCTCTACTTATACCCAATCCTGAGCATAACTTCTTGCGGAATAATGCCATAATACAACAGACTGAATTCTCCCAATAAACAGGGATAGCTTCCCACAGAAATGAGAGGTGTGTGTGCGGGGGGGTCATTCTAATAGTTTTAGGAGTAACTGCATTGATTACAGCCTTGACTGGAATCAGCTATGGGGTGATTGCCAATCATGTAACTGCAAAAAACCTAACAAAGTAGTAGAGGGCACCTCAGACCAGGTAGGCCTTGCCATTAAGGACATACAAAGGTCTTTGTTGTCCCTTGCCTGTATGTTAATGGACCACCGCCTGGCCCTAGATTTTCTTTTGGCCAAACACGGGGGGATATGTGCCATCGTCAATACCTCCTGTTGCACATATATAAACACTTCAGGCATTGTAGAGGAATGTGCAGACTACATTCTCCAACAGGCTAAGTAACTCCAGGTACAGTCATCTCGAAACTCAGGTATCCACACAGGTATGGGATCCCCTCCAGGACATGGTTCCTACCCTGTCTGGGTCCTATTGTTGCAACAAGTTGCTAGCTGACATACAGGACACTGAGGCCATTTTAGCAGGGAGCAATGTTTTATTGTGCCAGCATAGACTCAGTGGACTTGTGTCCAAAGGCTGAGCCCTGAGAACAAAGAGGTCTCACCTTATATACCCTTGCAAACAGGTTGCAGAAGATAAAAGCAAGGTCTAATCCATATATGATTAAATTTAGTTTTATTGGCTACTTTACCCTAGTGCTACGTGACTTTTTCCCCTCCCCTGTGGTACGTAACCTTCCTCATGTTCTGATTCCTCAGGTTTTATCTCTCTGCTATGCCATCCCTGCCTCTCTGCTACTGTACTTTCTCAGGCCTAGTCTCTTTTCTTCTGATCCTCCTCCTGGAGACACAATAGTTGCTATCATTCTCTCACTTATCTTTGGACCTTGGATTCTTAACTTGTTGATAAAATTTGTTTCCTCTCATCTAGAAAACTTCAAATTACAGATGCTGATGGAAATACACCCCCCCTCCCCTACTACCACAGCCTCCTGGATGGTCCTCCTCACAACCAACCCTAATACCTCAGGGCCCAACATCTCCCTTTTCAGCAGGAAGCAGCTGGAGACCAGATTTCATTGTCCCTTTTCCCTAATGGCAGTTAGAGTGGCCACTGAGAGGGGCTTGAAAGGAGCTAGGATGGTGGACTTGAGATAGAGATCGCCAGAATCTTGGAAGAGCTGCTTCTGAGAAAGCAGCAAGCCCCAGTCCAGACACAGCTGCCGTGGGGAGATAAGAAACCATGGCAAGAAGAATAAAAAGAGTCTCCCCACACCCCTCCTGAGTGTATCCAGTTTCCTTACCCAGCTGCTCGAAGCATTCCTCAGCTTAAAGAGCAGTCTTTTGCTTTCTCTTCTTGGCAAATAAACCTTTCTTACTTTCACCTTGTTGGAGTTTTCTGTTCTTAATTCTTTGGGGCCATAGAGAACAAGGACCTGTGTTGGCTGAGTACAGTGCACCCGTGCATCACTCTTTTGCATCTTTTTCTTCCCAGCCCCTGGGGCTTAGACAAAAACTCTTTCTCATTTTTTCCCTCTTGCTCTCTCGCTTTCTCGCTATGGACCCCTCACAATCCTCCTTCTTTTTGCTTGTCTGTTTACATGGCATTGCAAAGGGAAGCTGCCCACCCCTTCTCCTCAGGCTTTTGAAGCTCTCTGTCCTCTTGCCCTTGGTACAAGGAGGTAGAAAAGTGACTTCACAATCAGCAGAGGTTACCAGGAGTTTCTTAAATGTAGGGACTGAAAGGAATTTTCCTACAGGGTAATTGGACCTAATTCAGGGCCCTTCTGTATAATTTGGAAATTAGTAAATTGGACCTCTAGAGATGGTTATATTTCCCAGAGGCCCTGGAAGAAACTCAAAAACTTCTGAGCTCTGTAAGAAATGTTTTAAGGGGACAAACATGAAGGGAAATAAAATGGCAGAAATGTCTCTGGGAATGAGTGACAGAAATGACCCTGGAAATGTAAAGAGAGCAGATGGTAGAAGTAACTTTGTTTTAGATAAAAGAGACAGGAAGGCACTCTTAAAGGCAAAACACCTAGGGAGATGTGACAAGCAGCTTTTCACTTAGGTGGTAAAGCACAGCCATCTATTTTTCCTAGATCAGGGAAATAAAAAAAGCATTCCTAAAGGCAAGCATCTAAGGAGATCAACTATAGACATAGCAAATTTTCCCAAGATAAATGATACAGGGGCCTCATCAGAATAATGAGGAGTAGTCATAAAATGTAGGTGACAACCCTCAAGGACAGGATGGACTAACGAGAATCTCTTGGAATGTCCAGTCCCATAAGGATGGAGGGCAGCAAGAAGTCAATTAGCTAATTATAGAAACAGCTTCAAAGTAAAGTGTGGGAGAATGCCTAAATCAGGCCCTTATTTAATCTCATGAACTTCAGCCATCCTTTGACTTGGCTCTTTCACTTAGTTCCACTCATCAGGTTACTTTGCGGTCCTTTCAATAAGCTTTGTACTTGCTTTACTCTTAATTCCTGGTCCAGTGTCTTCTTCAATCATCCACTAGGCTGGGACATGAATCCAGGGAATGATCAATATCAATGGCAGGTAGATGTGGCTTTCTTAGCTATGCTGTAGGCTTTCGCTCCTGGAGAAAACTTGAGGGAAGAATGGGGAAAGGAAAATGGCAATTATAGTGTTATAAAGATTTTTGACTCTTGACACATTCTTCCTCCTGCCTGAAGTTTTTTTCTTGCTTGTGCTGAAAGTTTTGCAGTTCAAGGTCATTTTAAAGTTTTGCTATTTTACGCAGTCTTAATTGGAATATAACATTTCTGTAAGTCTTAGTAAATTATCCAAGCAATGGTTCACCAAAAGCAGAGGATCTCACTATCTTATTACCTTCCCTGGGGAAGATTATACTTAGTCTACAGCTAAATTTTTTAAGAGTACTCTAGGTTAACATAATTATATAAATGTATGTATGTATTGGTCAATCAAGCATTGGGCAAAAACTTCTTTTGCCCCTGGAATTGCAGAAAATAAGTGACTAATTACTCAGGCTGATTTTCAGGGTTTTGGTTTTTTTGTTTGTTTGTTTGTTTTTCCATTTTTATCCATGCTTCAGTCTTGTGTATGCATGTATAAAAATAATAGGTAAAAAGTGTTGTTGCTTCAACAACTGGGTATCTCATCTCAATCAAACTTACCTGAAATTGACCTTCAGGCTAAAGAAAAAGTGACCATTTAAAAAGCCTCAAGTAACAAATGACCACACTTGTAACTGGGACTATGCATACATTTTTGTTCTCTGCTCCTGGCTCTTTTGTCTATTTAGAGCTATTGTCTATGAATGTACCCCACGGATGGTAATGGGGCTAAGTGCTTACTGTCCTTCCCATGGCATGTCTCGGACCATACAATACGTCTCCCTTCCCTGCCATCACCATGCCTCTTTATTTGGTGTAGAGGTAAATGACTGGACCTGGCATATGGAATCTCAGGAATTTGGGTCTTGGTCCCAAAGCTCCAGTTTTGGCTCTGGAGAAAATGTGCCCATTAGATGTTGGCTGCTTGCAGCTGGTTGACCCTGGCTGGAGAGGAAAGATAAAATAGGCTCCCCGAAGCTGCTGGAATTGCTTTTATTCCAGGGACCTCTTTTTGTCTTTTCACTCTGGCCGGCATCTCATATACAACAGAGAAATAAACATCTGGACTTTTACCATCTGTCTGACAAATTTTAAATCTTTGTGTACAGGTTTCTCTGAGCATTTGGTGTCATTTAGAATTTTGTGTTAACAATTGACAACAAAAATGTAAGATAACAAAAAGCCCAGGGTGTTTGTATTGGAGATCTCTGTTGTAAATTGCTTAAGCTTTTCTGCCATTACATATGTAAATATATTAAGCATGGTTCTTGTTGTAGAGTTGTAGCAGGGAGGAGGACCAGAAGAGAAACAGGCTGTGTTTTGATAAAGTAACAGGGGGAAGGGATGGCATAACAGAGATAAAACCTAAAGAATACAAAGTGAAGAAGGTCAGGTAGGATGAGGTAGAGGGGCACTTGCACTGTAGCTATGGAACTGCATATAGCCATATGTGGGTTAAACCTTGTTGTTTTGTTTTATTGCCTCTGTAACCTGCTTGCAAGTGTACATAAAGTGAGACCCCTTTGTTCTCAGGGCTCAGCCTTTGGACACAAGTCCTCTGAGTCTGTGCCAATGAAGGACTGAAGGACGGACTGTGGGAGGTCCCAAAAGGCGATAAGTGGTCAAGGAGACACTTCTCCCTAGGAAATGCCCGTTTGCATCTGAAAGGCATCAGGCAATGCAAATAGGCTATAAAACCCCACTCCCCACCCTGACCCACGGGATCACTGGTTTCCGGGTCCCCCTGCACTCTCCAATATGCAGTCTTTCTCTTCTCTTTTCTCCAACTAAATTCTCTGCAAATAAAATCTTTCCGACCTCTGCTGTTGGAGTCTGCCTGTGCTTTCATTCTCAGAGCAGCTCAAGAACCCTGAGCACCTGAAATCCCTGCGCGTGTCATCCGTGCATCACCAGCACAATAAAACATTGCTTCCTCAGCTCAGAGTCCATGTCTCTGTTCAAGTTTCCTACAGCAGAGTCAATGTAAAAAACTGTTCTACAGCTACTTAAAAAAAATCAATTTTCAAACTCTTTTCAGTCAGGTTTCACTAAAATACAGGCATTCAGGGGTTAACACTGGGGCTCAGACTAGAGAAAAAAAATAAAAGGGGCCATTTTAAACCTAGGCAGCAGCCTGCAGCAGGGATCTTGGAATTTGGGTACTTGAAAACATGACTTTAGCTTGTTTCATTCTGTTGTACATGAAAATTGGTCTTTAACTCTCTTTTATAATACATGGTGTTAGGAAAACGCCACACACTGCACACAAAGGAGGCTCACGAGAGGTTTCTCACATCCAGAAGTTTAATAAGCAGATTGCCTGGCCAAGAGAAAATGGCGCAGCAGCTTCTCTTGGCGGGTCTGGCCTTAAGTAACATTTGGGAGAAAGCAAGGGCCAGGGACGGACAAAAAGAGGTGGCAGGAGATAAGGGACAGTGGGGCTTTGTTCTGCAAGGGATGAGACGAGCTGCTGAAGCAAGGTCTAGGCGTGGGTAAAGGGAGGTGGCAGGAGATAAGGAACAGTAGGCTTTGATCTGCAAGGGGTGAAACCAGCTGCAGCTTAGGCTGCAGAAGGGGCAGTTCTTATCACATGGGTCTTTTAACAAATGGGCTTTCTGTAAATTGTTTTTATACAAAAAATAATTTTAAGATTGCTTTCTTTTTTTATACAAATATAAGACTCAAATAAGGTTTTATGAGTTATTTTCAACACATAGTGAAAATATAAAAGGTATTGAAGGACTGAAGGATGGACTGCAGGAGGTCCCAAAAGGCGATAAGTGGTCAAGGAGACACTTCTCCTCCCCAGGAAACATTCATTTGCATCTGAAAGGCATCTCCACCATCAGGCAATGCAAATAGGCTATAAAACCCCACTCCCCACCCTGGCCCACGGGATCACCTGTTTCCAGGTCCCCCTGCATCCCCCAATATGCAGTCTTTCTCTTCTCTTTCCTCCAACTAAATTCTCTGCAAATAAAATCTTTCTGACCTCTGCTGTTAGAGTCTGTCTGTGCTTTCATTCTCAGAGCGGGCTCAAGAACCCTGAGCACCTGAAATTCCTACGCATATCATCCATGCATCAGTATTAAGACTGTGGTTTTTGTTAGGAAAAACGCCGCTCACAAAGAAAGCTCATGAGAAAATTCTCACGTCCATAGAGCAAAGTTAAATGACAGGCCCAAACTGCCAGGCTGGCTGGGGAAAAGATGGCACAGCAGCGAATCTGGGCCAGGCGTGGCTTTTATAGAAGGGGAGGTTAAGGAAATTAGCGCATGCGTGGTAGTCTCTGGTAGGGGTGGGGCTGTCTTAGAGCGTGGGAATTTGTTTAAGAGTGGGGCTGTCCTTGGAAGTTTCTCAAGTGAGGTCTGAGGGTAAAATGGCCGCCGATTTACAAATGGTGACATTATTGTTCTATCAGTTTTTAAAAAAAGAGTTTAAAGGAAAAAATACTTTTGGACAAGAAAGAATTATGTAAAGGAAGGTTTGTCCTCAAGTATTGCCTCAAAATGGAAAAAAGAAAGGATAAGGACAAGCTGCACCTCTCCCCCAAAAGTGAAGGACAGACTGTGAGAGGTCAAGGAGACACTTCTCCTCCCTAGGAAATGCCTGTTTGCATCTGAAAGGCATCTCTGCCCTCAGGCAATGCAAAAACAGGCTATAAAACCCACTCCCCACACTGACCCATGGGATCACCCTGTTTCTGGGTTCCCCTGTATTCCCCAATATGCAGTCTTTCGCTTCTCTTCTCTACAAATGAAATCTTTCCGACCTCTGCTGTTAGAGTCTGTCTGTGCTTTCATTCTCAGAGCAGGCTCAAGAACCCTGAGCACCTGAAATTCCTATGCGTGCATCAAAAGTATAGCGTAAGTTGTCATAAAGGTGCATAGTAGCCAGGCCCCAGGTACCAGTGGCTCAGTCTGTAATCCCAGCTACTCAGGAGGCAGAGATCAGGAGGATCATGGTTGGAAGCCAGACAAATAGTTTGTGAGACCCTATCTCGAAAAAAAACATCACAAAGAAGGGCTGGTGGAGTGGCTTAAGGTGTAGGCCCTGCGTTCAAACTACAGTACCACAAAAATAAATAAAATAAAAAATAAAGGTGCAGAGTAGGTTGCCATAAAAAGATGGAGTTTATAAATGCTTATGCAAGTGATTAAGTTGACTAAAATCTAAGAGTTAAATTAAAGATTTTGTAAAGTGTGTTGTCAATAATGGCGCCGATAGGTTTCAGTTCTTACTGCACCTTTAAGCTTATGTTTTCCAGGGTCATGGTCCTGCCTCAAGTCTAGCTTGAACCCTCCTTCTGCCCCAACCTCCAATCAGCATGAACCATAAGATCCTAACCACTCAGATCATGCTGAGTCTCACTGAGGGGTATTTAAGCCCCTGCCCCTCTCTCCCTCTCTCTCTTGGCTCTCTCTGCTCTCTCCCTCTCCCAACTGGCAATAAAGAATCTCTTGGCCAGATCACTCCTCTCCACGTGGTCATTTTGGGGCCTATATTTCCTTACAAAGTGAAAAATTAATGTACTGATGTTAAACTAGAACCTAATTTTCTAAGCTTATAACAATAAGGCTGTCAAGGCTGTCTTTAAAATATTGTTCTGTTCTTAATAACATTTACAAAAACTGACTTAAAGGAGAGGTTTTCATTCTGTCAAGATAACTAACAAAGATTTTTAATGCACAGTTGGTAAAAAAAAATTTACCAAGGCAAGCAAATTTTATTAAAATACAAGATGCAACAAGCAGCTGAACACAGGGAGTGCTGCTGCCCTGATATGTGAACTGGGACAAATTTACCTATGTAAAGCAAAGTAAGTAAAGCCAAAGGACACCCTCCATATAGGACGAAAAAAATTCGAAAAGGAGCTCTACACTGTAGGTCTTGAGACCTCAAGTCCTTATTGGAGTCAACAGAGTGGAGGTGTTAGTCTTAAACAAAACTGGCTTGTATGTCATTAACTCTTAGACACTGAGCTATGCATCATCAACTCCTTCCACATGTCAGGCACAGGGAATTTTTGGCCTTGGAGGGTCAGATTGGGCCTGTTAGTTTTGGGGGGCTCCAATGGCTACAGGTAGGCAAGATTCTGCTGTATGTCACAATCCATCTGTTAATGTCAGCAATATGGGATGTGATCCCTTATCAACATCTAAGCCATGGTTGTCAGCCATCAGGCTTCCTAACTCCACGCTAAGTCTTCATCAATATTTACTTGTGTTCTCTGTTGATTTTTGTCATGGTTTTGACTACTGAGGTAACTGAGTCATAACTAAATGAAAGTTTATTTAAGTCTTTTATGTTGTCTTCTAAATGACCACCTCAAAATTAGGGTTAAACTGAAGAGGACGATAGCCTTGAAACAGGGTCATAAAACATGGTAAACTGTCAGTTAAAATCTGTAACCTGGACAGAGCTGTAAAGCATGAGGAATTGCCCATTAGAGCCATGCAAAAGTTCAGGACTGAGATGAAAAGCACCATGCAGAGATAAGCACCCATTCCCGCCTTTCTTTGTCTCCACTTGTAAATAAACTTTCCAAAGCAAGCCTCCCCTGCTGTTCTTATCTAAACAACATTAGGTCCCTAGCTCACAACCAGCCCAATTGACCTAAACAATCTAACTCACTGGTTAGGACACCATAACCTGAGCACATTTTTGTAACCTGATGCCCTGCACTACCTTTTAAATATCTTGTGAATCCTTTGTTCAGTGCTCAGACACAAGTACACGTCTGAGCCTGCTGAAGTAAAAATAAAATCCGAGTTCTCCACTCCTTCAAATGTCACTTGGTTTCTTGTCTGACCATACTTCCACAACAAAACAACTGTTGTCTTGAGTGATTCTAATGCAGTTAGTTTATATATGACTATACTCTTTGGGGTCACTGACACTGCCCCCTGCAACTGGGGAATTTAGTTTTACTCCATGGGTAACAACTAAATTAATATATATGTACAATCCCTATAAAACTGTGATGCTGTTGCTAACTCCTGTATATTAAATATATTTGTGTTTTCCAAGTATATCAAGCCTTCTAAAATACAAAATTTTTAAAAATAAAAAGTTTAAATAAATGCTGTACCAAACATTTAAATTAAAACTTAATGCTAGCCTTTTGAATGTTTTTATACATGTGCTCCTAACTATAACAAAAAGAGATGAATGGTGCTGATATAATGCTTACATAATGATTTATAGTAATCATAATTATTAACCTAAACTGCTGTAAACAATGAAAATCACCTAGACTGTTCTGTTAGCTGCTAAATTGTTTGCCAAAAATTTAAACATGATTATTTTAAGTTTTTATCATTATAGTTTTGATAATTCTGGAACATTTGCAATTGAGTCCATAGAAAATGACTCTAATGAGTACTTATATGTCAACCAAGTTAGCCTTTTAAATACCTACTGTTAGGAAAAACACCGCTCTCAAAGAAAGCTCATGAGAAAACTCACGTCCATAGAGCAAAGTTTAATGGCAGGCCCAAACTGCCAGGCTGGCTGGGGAAAGATGGCGCAGCCCCGAGGCTGGGTGAGCAGTGGCTTTTATAAAAGGGGGAAGGTAAGGAAGTTAGTACAGATGCAGTAGTCTCTGGTAGGGGTGGGGCTGTCTTAGAGCACAGGAATTTGTTTAAGGGCAGGGCTGCCATTTTGGCTGATTCACAAAATGGCGACATTATTGTTCTGTCATTCCCCCATTTTTTCTTTAATAATGATGAGGGTAGGGGCTGAGGATCAGGAATTGGGGCAAAGCATTGGCCTCTTTAGCTGCTTCCTGCTGGCAGGGGGCATTGTATGGGGCAGGATCCTCAGGCTCCTGTGGTGTCCTGGATGGGGCCTTCACAGTAGTTTTTAGGGCGGTTTTGGAGAGGTTGATATTCCTGAAGGTACTGTTAGGGTACGAGGCCGGCCACCTTCTGAGAGAACAAAGGACACTCGAGACAAAGGAAGTCACAAGGCGAGGTTTATTTCTAGCTAGCTAGGGTCCGAGCATCTGCCTGATGAAGCAGGTTTCAACAAGGACCCTGAGAGCAAAGTTTAAGCAGGTCTTATACTCTTTAAAGCATCAGTCATCATCACATAGGAATTCCTCATGCCCCTGGGATCACATTTTCCTGATCTTGCCCACATTCTGGTGGTGGGGTAATATTATTTATTGGGAACTGGGGAAACACCAGAGGTTTACTTATCAGGTTACAAGGAATGCGTTCTCCCATAAATTAGGGGCTAGTAGTGGAATAGAAACCTAAGGTTTAGATAAGAACAGCAGGGGAGGCTTGCTTTGGAAAGTTTATTTACAAGTGGAGACAAAGAAAGGCAGGAATGGGTGCTTATCTCTGCATGGTGCCTTTCATCTTGGTCCCGAACTTTTGCATGGCTCTAATGAGCAATTCCTCACAGCTCTGTCCGAGGTTACAGCTTTTAATTGACAGTTTACCATGTTTTACAACCCTGTTTCAAGGCTATCTTCCTCTTCACGAGGTTACCCCAGGGTCATGCCGGTTATAGCTGATTTTTATCAGCTATTTAATGCAAGTTAAAGTACCCGAACAGTAAAACTGGTTAAATTTTTGATTAGCAATAGCAAACGTGTAGATGATACAAGGGAGGGAGCTTAAGAATAAGAGAGCAAGATCATAGGCATCAGGACGAGCATTGGCCAGGAGAACCACTGTGAAATGTTGTTCCCTAGACAATTTCAAGAGTCCTCCAACTACAGAGAGAGAAATGGGTGGCCATACATTATCTAAGACCCAAATAAGAATACTAGGAGGAGCAAAAAAAGTTGTCTGTTCAGGGACCGCATACCTAGGGATCTAAACTCTGTAAAATCCTATAACTGCCAGGAAAGCTGTAAGCTGTCTTATGGTAAAGGGGTTGGGAAACAGAAGATTGGGTTGATGCATTTATGACTCAGGGAGTGAGTCTGTCCCTTTAAGGCCACACCTAGGTAGGTGACCTGTGGGAGGCAGGGGCTGTCAGGATTTAAATGTAACACTCTTGGATAAAAGAGAGCTTTAGCTCATTATTTTATATAAATTGACACTTTTAACTTTTAAATGTTTGTATCATATTTAGATAAAGTATAATATAATGCTGTTACAAGGTAGTCATTTAAGACACATAAGCAAATATATAAATGAACTCTGATTTAGTAGTACTTAAAAGCTTGACAAGATCACCAGAAAACACAAATAATTTCTTTGATAAAATCTTTCTCTGTAATGGTTTTTTGTAGATGTTACTCAGAGAAGAACAATATTAAGATAACCTTGTTATTTCATAGACATAGAGGATTTGATTTTAGTTTGACATGACCCTAAAAATCTTTTAGGTAACTCTTAGATTATATTCAACTTTAACTTTATCACACACTGAAGTTTCTTATTATGCACTTCTAAAACTTACTTAGCTCTTTATATAACATACTGAACCCTTTGATGTCTTGTTTTTATCCCTCCTATTTGAAACAATCTTTAGGATAAATGCTTTTTTTTTTAAATCCCATCTCAACCAAAAAGAAAACATTCCTTTTTCCTTTAACATCTCAAAAGATACATTTATTACCTATCTATATCCTTTCCAGTTGTTTACTTTGTAACTTGTATTTTAAAATTAACTTCTATAAGAATTTTAAATTTACTATAGGGGCTGGAGCAACTAATTAGTAGCCCTAATTGTTTTTAGGAATAGGCATACAGCCTCATCATCCCTCAGGCTTGAGGGGATATTGTTTTGGGTGTGGAAACTGTGAGGGATTTTTGAGTTTTATTTGAATAGGGAGGGCCATCCTGGCTCACCCTACACTCATCTCATCAGTCCACACTGTGGAATCTCTTTGTTCCTGAAGAAGGGGGCAGCAGAGATAGCTGCCTGGGGGAGGAGAATTTGAGCCTTTAATTGAGATACTAAATCCTGTCCCAGAAGGGACACTGGAGTTTCAGGTACTATGAGGAAAGAGTGACAGAAGAGGAGGTCTCCCCAAGGCCAGAGGCCAGGTAAACTAGCACTCTAGGTGCTGGCCAGATTTGCCCCGAATGATAACTTTTGTCATTGGACCGGGGACCAGGAGAAAAAAGTAAAACAGAGAAATGGGCTCCACCGTCTAGGAGGAAATGGCCTTTTGTTTTTCTGCCATTATGGCTCCTCAACATTGATGCCAAGAAGGGGAGTATGGACAGGAGGCTTGGACCCATCAATCCATAGGAGGAGGCACCTGGCCTTCCATCTGGTGACGGGGGCACTTAGACCTCCAGTGGTTACCCTTGCAGAGGGCATGGTCCCGGTTGGGGCCGGGGCTGTCTCCCGGGCTGTTCCCCCTTAAGCATTCTCTGCAGAAGTGCCCCTCCTGTCCACCATGTAGCAAGTTCAGGATACAGGCCCCAGTTGGGTGGGTCCCTCTCTGAGAGCAGCAATGAGGCCATGGTGTCTCTCATCTTTTTCTCTCCTGTTAGTAAGGTCCTGGACATACAGACGTAGCCATAAATACAGACGTGGCTAGCTGTATTACTTGGCTCAATGACATTTTCCCTTTAGCCACAGTCTGAGCTTTTTACGAATATCTGGAGCTGACTGTTAGAAATTTATCTTTGAGGAGAACCTATCTCACCTGTGACTCTGAGTCCACCATGGTATGCTTTTTGATAGGTTGTTGCTGTAAAGTAAAGTAGTTATTTTACATTGACACCTGACACTCTGGAGAGCAAGTCTCTGAACTGTTCTGGGCCTCAGTTTCCTTACTTGAAGAATGAGGGATCTGGTCTAGGTTAAACTACGTTTTTCTACTATGAGATGGCTGAAGTGACATTAATGCCACTTATCTTCTTTACCGTTTTTTATTTATTTTTTTTAGTAATGCTGGGGAATTGAACCCAGGGCTTTGCACATGCTGGGCAGACATTCTTCCATTGAGCTACTTCCTCAGCCCCAAATATTATTATTATTATTTTTACTTTGGCTGTACTGGGCTTGAACTCAGGACTTTATGCTTGTAAAGCAGCACTCTACTGCTTGAGCCATATAATCATTTCTAACCTGAGTGGCCTGGGCCAGAACCCATTGCTGTTCTAATGAGAGAAATTTGTACAGGGGACCTCAGTTTACTTTTTTTTTTTTTTTTTACTTTTATAGAAAAGGTCTATTGGAGTATGGTATTGTAACTTAAGGATCCCTGTGAAGGCCACTTCTCTTGGTCACTCAAGGTATACTGAGGCCAACCTCAGTACAAAGTTTCCAACATCTACCAGCCAGAAGACTGGAAGATGCAGGTCCCATCTAGAAAGAACAAAACATTAGGATCCTGTCTTTTAGCTAACAGCAGGCAGCCTCTTTGATTATGCCTACCTTTTTAACAAAGAAATCATGTGTAAAGTTAGAGAAGGGCATTCAGAGGGCATTTCAGGCCAATAACAGTGCGATACGGGACAACTAGTGTTAATATTTGGAGGGAAAAATTTATGCTGAGGCCAAAGGTACAGAAAATTCTAAATGAGAAATTTAGAGACCACAGTAATGTCTATTTAGTTATTTCTGGAACTATAACCTTTACTAACAATTGACTTACAGGGGTCTGATGCCCTGAGGTGTGAGTGGGGCTAGGAGCAGGACTTGTGCAAGGCAACACTCCCTCCACACACACCTGGGACAAATGACCCTGACTTCCTAGTCCTGACCCTGCGGGCTGTCGCCCTTCCCCCCTTCCTGTGTACTCTACGCGCGCCTATTCTAGGGGAAGTGGCGGTGGGCTGCAGCCATCGCCACGTGTGGCTGGTGGTCCAGGATTTGCTGGGTCTTCTCTATGGATTTTCTTAGCTATGGCAGGCATTTTTGCTGTGTCCAGAAGCTGGCATCCTGTGCACAGGTGCGCCTGTTTGCTTTCCCTCCTCCCATTGTGGGGGCGGAGTTACAGCATGAGCATGGCAGCTGCAGTTTTTTGTAAGCGCTTTTGTAAAGCAGCTGACTTAAAGTTGCTTTAGACTAAGAGGCCTGGCAAACTAGTTGGAATAACTTAAGTCATAAGATACCATGCTACAGGTTTTTCATAGGAGGCAGGGTCCCAGCAAGCCCAGGGAGGGGAAGGCAGACAGAGACAAAGGACATGTGGTGAGACCTTGGAGGAGGCAGAAAATGTGAGCTGACATCTTAGGTAAGGGAGGGGAAGGCAGAGCCTGGAGGCATGACACACGCTTAAGGGATTAGCCATCACCTGTGTCTGTAGATTGCTTCCATTGATTGGTACTGGCAGGCTTTCAGCAAAACAAAACCTCCACTCTCCGGTCACCAAATAACGCATGAGCTCTCCAGAGCTGGAACCACCTTGAGGCCAGAAGGCAAGGAGTGGCTTGCTTAACTCCATGACAGGGAAAGTTTTTCAAGAAGATAGGAGGATATAGGTATGGTAAGCAGTGCAAGAAGTCTGCTTACATGGGGAAGGAGGAAATTTGGGAGAGGAATTGGCTGATTTAGAAACTGGTTTACAGGCTAATAGAATCTGCACAGGGGAACAGAAAGTACAGAGGGTGGGTTTGATGAAGAGATAGGGAAAGGATTGGATGTAGGAAAGTTCCTTCCATTTACCAGCATGCTCACAGAGATTGCATTGATCCCTTAAAATATTGGGATTGAACGTGCCATTAAGTGGTCATTTGGAGGCATTGTCTAATGGATATTGGGGCCAGGCCTGATTACAGAGAAAAATAAGCTTTCTTGGCTTAAGATCAGGCATTAGGCAGAGGGGCCCAAGGTTGTCCAGGAGACATCCCACTGGGGAGTCTGAAGGAATTTGGGATGGTCAAACTCCATGGTGAAGGTCTGACCTGAGGAGAGATATGGCGGGTGTCCCCAAAATATCAGGTCCTAAGGAGAGAGAGAGAGAAATGTGGAAAACAACCTCCAGAAGGACGTCTTCACTACCAGGGCGTCCACAGTCCCAAGTGGGGAACCCAGTTCCCGGGACGAGAGCAAGCCGCGACCTAGTGCTAGGGTTTTCGAGGAAATGAGAGAGAGACCACAGCTCTGCGTGTGAGGAGGACTCACCGAGGGAGAGCGGACCTTAAGGGAAGATTGGCTGCTGGTGGATGGTGGTTGGAGGCCCGCTGGGGCGGAGGAACTTCCCTGTGAGCTAGTGAGAGAGTGGCACTTTCTAGGATCGGGGGTCCCAGTAAAGCAGCTCAGATCCTGGAGGAAAGCCGGGAGAGCAAGGTCAGTGCTGGGAACTCAACCCGAACCCGGGTTTCGGCACCAAATATTAGGAAAAACACTGCTTTCAAAGAAAGCTCAAGAGAAAAGTCTCACGTCCATAGAGCAAGGTTTAATGGCAGACCCAAACTGCCAGGCTGGCGGGGGAAAGATGGCGCATCCCTGAGCCTGGGCGAGCAGTGGCTTTTATAGAAGGGGAGGGTAAGGAAGTTAGTACAGGTGCTGTAGTCTCTGGTAGGGGTGGGGCTGTCTTAGAGCACAGGAATTTGTTTCAGGGCGGGGCTGCCATTTTGGCTGATGCACAAAATGCCGACATTATTGTTCTATCACCTACTTTTGTTGGATTTTATTTTGTGTTGTCCTTGTCCAGAAGCCCACTGCCTAAGAGCCACTCCTTCTAAAGCCTCTTTGTTGCTTTAATTTGGTCAAAAGAGTCTAGTTGACACCGACTCCCACCTGACCTGCTTGTTACTTCCCCCACCTGAACACCCAAAGGTGGGACAGAAACAAAATATCCGGAAGAAAGCTAATCCTGGCGATGAGGGACCAGAATGAACAATCGGAAAAATCTTCAGAGGAGATTGCTCAGAGACAAAAGGGGGGGAAAGCTGTCAGAATTCAAATGGAATCACTAGTGCCAGACCTCTGAAAAAATAATCAAAGCTGAGAGGTTTAAAGAAGTGGGTCTTATACATGTGTACAGCTGGCATTAAAACTCTTCCAGACACAAACTCATACTTTTGTCCAGGGCCTTCTACGTAAATAGAGACAAAGTGACTTTTCCTACTGGCTCCAGACATGTCCTTTGATTTAAAGATGGTGTTTTTAGTTTTGGTCTTTAACAATGGGTTTTTTCCTGGACCCGTATAGACCCCTCATTTAAACCATCATGAAACAAGTTAGTTGCCTACTAATAATGTATTGTTGCCATGGTAATCCAGGTTCAGATGTTTGAAAAATGTTCTATGCCAACACCTCCTGCTCTGTGTACATCATCAGCATCTCTAAACAGGTGGACATTCATACTAAAGTAATCCCTCACAAGACTTAAGTGGCTAAAAACAGTAAGTACACAGGTTATAGGACAGGTATTACAAAAATTAACTCTTGGCTACCATTGTTAACCTGGTTCCTCCCTTTACACAGTCCCCTGGAGGCAATAATTATTCTAATGATTTTTGGGCCATGCATGCTCAATTTACATGCTAAGCTTGTTACTTCAATGTTGGAGAAAATCAAGCTCCAGAAGATGATGGAGGCAAAGCCATAAATGCCAGAGACCTCCTCCTGGTACAATGGACACCTTGACAAACCCCCTTCTGTCACCTCAGAGGAAGTCTGACTAACTGTCTGGGGGTCCCACTATGCCCCCTTATCAGCTTGAAGCAGTCAGATGGATCTGACGCCCCTTTTTCTGACAGAAGTCAGGAAAGTCTAGCAGACAGGAAGTCTAGAGGGTTACCTCTAAAGAGGAGGAAATATAAGGATAGCAATGACAGAGGTGCCTCCATTTTGGATGAGAGAGGCACTTTAAAGGCAGATATCTAGAGGCATGGGAAACAATGGACTTCTCAGAGAAATAACAAGCCTCTCACCAAAGTAATAAGATGTACTTGCAGAACAAGAGTAGTGGGCCCCAAGGCCAGGAAGAGCTGACCTCACCCTCCTGGAATGTCTGGTTCAAGAAGGATTGGGGGTGGGGGGACAGCCAGATGGTTGTGTTCAGCAAAAAATTAATTAGCCAATTATAGATGCAGCTTCAAGGTAGAATAGTTGAACCCAAGCCAGTTAATGCCCTATGTCATCTCCTGCACTTCAGCCTTTCTTTGGCTTAGCCCTTTCACTAAGTTCCAACTGCCAGGGTGCTTTGCTATCTTTTCAAAAAACCTTGTGCTTGCTTTAACTCTTAAGTCCTGTTCTGGCGTTGTCAATCGTTGATGACACCAGGACACAAACCCAGGGAACAACAATCTGGAATCAGTAGGTTGGGAGTTTGACCCTCATTTACCCTGAGATAAGTGCTCCCCTTTGTTTTGGACACCTGGTGTATTTCATCATTCTTGCTGTCACACTGATTTGTGAAGATTTGTAGAGGAAGGAAAGCCTCCACTCAACCTTCCTGGCTTAAATGTTACAGCTTTTAGCCAGGAGTGTCAGCACTCCAGGTTGTCTCAGGAAGCAGAAGAAAGAACTCCTCAGGCAATAAAAGGTGAGCATAAAAGTAGAAAAGTTTATGAAGCAAAAGAATGAAAGTTCCCACAGGAAGGAGGAGCAATAGGTCAGGACCTGAGCTCCAGTGTAAGGGACCAGTTGTCACCTTATTAGCATCAAGAGCAACCAGCAGGTCCCATTTAAGTCAGTGCTGCTTTTCTTCCCTCCTCCTTGCCCCCCTCCCCACCCCAGGTCAGGGAGATATCTCCAAGCAAACAGGATGCTTTTCTCTGCAATTTGAAATATTTTGTGCAACCTGTGTGCAAAGCTGTTTTGCAAGATAAACTGTAACAGGGTATGCTTCCTAGTGGAATTTTCCTGGAACCACCCCCCTAGCTAGTCTACCTATTCAACCCTATCTTATCAACTGGACCCAGAGATTTTCAAAGTCAGCCTTCTACTAAATTTTGGGACAAAGTGACATGGGTGCCCAAGCATTCCTCTAAACAATGAATGCTACTTTTAGGACAGGTGTCCATCTTCGGGTAACTATTTTTCTTTACAAAATGATCAAATAAGTCATCTTCACAAGTGCTGTTTTATATTATTTTTATATTTGTTTTTCCAGGCTAAGTGTCATTCTCTAAGATAGCCTTGCTCAGCCCCAGAGTGTGCTAATCATTTGGGCAAGTGGACAAGGTCAGAGGGATAGAGCTGCTCTTTTTCCCTTTTTCTTTTTTTCTCTTTACTAAATGTTGCAGCTTATTGAGGGGGTGTAAGTCTTAAAGCAAACATCTTTGTGATGTCTGCTGATTCATCAAACTGTTTCTGTGAAATTCATCAGTATGATGAATCAGCAGAGTAATATTTTCCCATTTGCAAACATTGTAAGAACAAGCAACATCCTTTTATTAGGAGATTTTAAAGAACTATGAAGTTAATAAGCCATTAAGACTTAAGGCAGAATCTGACATTGTTCTGATTTGTGAGCATAATTTCTGGGGTAATGTACATTTAGCACTTCATTCTGAAACACTCTGTCAACGTGGACCATTAAAACGTGTTTGGAAATACTTTTATTTTTAGTTAAATAGAAGCTCTTTGTCAAAGGCATGAGTTTACCATTTGAGAAATCATTTTTCATAGATTTAAAATGATAAATATAGGATTCATCTCAAGGGGCACAAAGAGAGAGTTTGTACTTTTTTATTTTATATAAATTAAACAGATTTTTTTAAGTCTCCTGTTTTCTTTTTTTGTACTTTATATCCCTTTCCTGTTAATTGCCAACACAAAATTACGGAATTCAAACTTTTCTGTTAGACAGCAGAAAAGTTAGTTTTCAGCTGATACAGGCCTGAGGGGGAAAGGGAAGCACCTCCAAAATGAATGTCATTTTGCCAGCTGCATAGGACCTTTTTTTTCTGCCCCCTCAACCAGGACCATCCTATTGCAAGTGACTTATGCCTAAAGGGCTTATTTTAATTAATTAATTAATTAATTTTTAGATTACCAAATTTGCAATTGAAGTCTGAGGCCAGAGGCCCAACTCTAGAGGGTTCAATATTTCTTTAAAATCCTAATTTAAAATATACATCCTAAGGGAGAACTGTCAGGAATGTTAACAATATTCTCATACCACCATCAGGTTGAAGGCAAGGACTGCTGAAACCATCCTAAAGCTGGTGATTGAGGAAGTACAAGAAGTCATCTGCCCAGAAAACCTTGCTCAAATGGCTACACAGCTCCCCAAGCTCACAACGGAAATGATCAGTGGCTGGTAGTTGTGGCAGTTGGACAACACCTTGAGAGATCAACCCAGGGCCCAGTGGGGAGGAAGGGGTAGAACAGGAGGGAGGGTATCATTAGGTCTATAAAAAGGAAACCCCCAGACACCTCAGCAGATACTGATTTCCAGGTCCCAACTCTCAGCTTGTCTGCTGAGAGGCCTTTACTTTAACTTCTCAATAAAATTCTTGCTCACTTCTACTTTTGTTCCTGTCTTTAATTCTTTAAAGAAATAGAGAATGAGGACCCATGTCAGCCGAGCAAGACTACAGCTGCACTCTCAAGCATCATTCTTGGCACCCAACGTGGGGCCTGAGTTGAGGGACCCTGCTCTGACACCAAAGGTCGGTATTAGTCATGCTGAACTGTGGAAGAGTACCTGGGAAGGGACCATGATCATCCAGCACTCCTGTGGATTCTCCTCCCAAGGGATCCCCCAACCCTGCATGGCATGGTCAAACTCCCTGGCTGACTTACTTCTCTTGCTTTCTCTCCATAAGGAGGATTCCCCCTCTGGAATCTAGAGAGGATGCTCCAACCCTCTACAGCTAATAGGCAGGTAATCCGAGAAATTGGGTGCCTGCTGGGAGTTTATACAGAACTGCCATATGCTATGAGGGTGGGGTTGAAACCCCAGAGCACCAAGGCTTTCGCTTCTGCTTTCCTCTCTTTCACTTTTGTCCTCCTTTCCTCTCTCCTTCTGTGGATCAGAATGAGTGGCTGCCCTCTCTCTCCTAGACAACAATGGGCTTCCTTTTTCAATCAGGCCTGGGAAAAGTCCCTACATTGCTGTCCAAAGCCTAGTCACTAGACTGTAGACTGTGCCCCTGGGAGCTCCCCTGTCCTTTTTGCAGTCCCCCTTTTGATTGGTTCCACTGTGGGAATATTCTCAGTCTGGTATTTAGCTGAGCATGTCTCTGGTCTGCCCTCAGAGAAGGAGGGGGTCTAGCCTGATTGCCCAGTGGAAATAACCACCATTACAGTTGTCTCTTATCATGTCCCTTGGAGTGACCTCCATTTATCAAGACTATCTGGGAGGGGAAATGCCACTGACAGGCCACTTGAGGACCTTCCTCTAGCCTTGCAGGCTCTTTTGGCTATCCTGTAGCCCTTTATAAATAGGATCGTATATGAATTAGAAAAGAGCCAGATACCTGGTTCATAGGGCAAACAGGCAAAGGAATGCTCTGGGTCACACCAGTAAGACAGCTTATCCTGGATAGACCCTGTGTTTCTCCCTGACCTTAGCTGTAGGTTTGTCACAGAGAAAGTGAAAGGAGAATGGGATGACTTTTCCTGAGTGGGAGGTTTCTCCTACCCAGGGATGCCTGGAAAAAGGAAATCCTTAAAGTGATCAATTCTTTATCCCTCCTTTTAGATGGAAGTTCAAGCTTCCCAAGTGCCTGAGGGATCCCCTTTTGCCTGTCTGTTGAAACATTGGAGGAATCTTGAAACAGAAAGTCCATGAAAGAAGATTCTTCTCTTCAATTGTTCTCAGGCCTGGCCCCAATACCATGTGGAGATCAGGAGAAATGTCCAGAAGGGGGAATGTCCAGAAGGGATAGTATGGGAAGTTACCATACTATCTCACAGCTACTTATTTTGTAGAACTCAAGGCAAATGGGTGGAGGTTCCAGCTTTTCTTTTATCTGATGGACCACTCAGAATGGCTAGAGGCATGTGAGCTGGACTCCCAGAACTTAGCTGTTCTCTGTAGGGAACCCTCCTCTGAACCTCTGGATCTTCCGGAGCAACAAGATCTGGAGGCTCCCCACTTGCCAAGACCTCCAAGGGCTTGCCCCTTGGAAAGGGGATTCCCCTTATCCAGAGAGTTCCTAACCTCTATCTTAATCTGAGGGGACTCAATAAAAAACCCCTTCCCAAGGGTGCCCTACAAAAGCATACTAATGTGATACCAGGTTCGCAGAAGAAGATCATCCTAAAGGACAAATTCCTTACACAATCAGCCCCAGATATTTGTAGAAAGCTTCAAAAGCTGGCGGCTGAGGGGAGCAAGGACCTGGACCAGTTGGTACAGACAGCTACATCTGTATTCTATAATAGGGATCTGGACAAAGGGGAAAAAGAAAGATAAACAGCAGGAGGCTTTGATCACTATGCTCCAGGTAGCTTCATCTGAATCAGATCCAGGCCCGCAGACCTGCTTCCATTGTGGAAAGGAAGGCCATTACTGGAGGGAGTGGCCATGGAGGAATAAACAACCTCCAGGACCCCACCCCATTTGTAAGGGTAACCATTGGAAGGCAGGTGCTCTCTGCTCTTGACAGAGTCAAGTACACAGGCGTCTGAGCAATGATGGGTCCCGGGGCCTCCCATCCAGGTGCCTGTGACCACAGTACAGGCTAAGGAGCCCCAGATTGTAAAAAGTGCAAAGTCAGCTTCCTCCTTGAGCATGCTTTTCTGTTGTCCCTTTTTCTCATGGACCCAGGTCCTCAAATGAGGTTATTGTTCAGGGCATATCAGGCCAGCCCTTAGAGCATTATTGTACAAGATACATCCAATCTTGACTTTCCCCTTGCCCCAAACCTTAAAAGAGTTGAGGGCTTTCTTGGGAATGACAGGCTATTGCAGAATTTGGATCCCACGATACGCAAGTCTGGCCAGCCTCTATATGGAGTCTACCTTAAGCCCAGAGACACTCCCAATCTCTCATTGAGTGGAATGACAAAGCCACTGATGTTTTTCACCAGCTAAAAAGACCTAGGGCCCCTGTCTTAGATTTCCCTATTTGTCTATGAGAAGGAAAGACTGGCTTTGGGGGTGATAACTCAGCACTGAGGCCCAATTCCCTGACCAGTATCAGGTGGCCAAGGGTTGGCCTGGAGGTTTGCAGACAGTCACTACAGTCAGCCTTCTGATACCCAAAGCTCAGAAACTCATCTTGGGTCAACCCCTGACTGTCTTTATTTTCCATCTCTCTCTCTGGGACTGGGCTTCTCCCCTTTAGACCACTGCCTGGGAGAAAATTTTATTCCAAGTATAGTTTTCCACCCTTCATATGACAATTCCTTATTGTTAGGCTACTCCCCAATCTGTTGTGTTATCCAGAATGTCACAAGCCATTAAATAAATAAATAAATAAATAAATAAAACAGGACCACTCCTTGGGACAGTTCAGGAGCCCAATAGACCTAGCAGGGCTCCAAGCCACACACAGGTGCCTTCAGCTAAAGACAGGACCCAGATTTGGACACCATTCAAGATAATACTCCAAAGGGCTCAATTTAAGTGCTAAAGGGAAGACAGATGCCCTCAGGAGGAAATTGGACTGGCATGCTCACTGGTTTTCTGGTCTTAGGTCACTAAAAAGGATGCTTTGACAGTGACCACACAGGTTTACTAGGTCATGGGCTGGATGACTCTCCTCCCATGGCCTAGGCACAGGCACATTGGCTGGAGATTCCACTGGGAACCTCCACCAGAGGTCACTCCAGCAGGGGACGGCCTGCCTGGATGACAGATGTCTCTCTCTTCATTTCTTCCAGATGGAAAACATGTCATCTATTCCTGCAAACGTGTGGTCTGCACTATCTTGTTACCACCTAGGGCAGATTATAATCTGGCTAAATGACTTTAAGAGTACTCATAAATTATATAAATGCATACAACAGTCTACCTGTTCTTGAGGTATTAAATCTATGCACACTTAAATTAACATTTAGGATATGCCTAATTTAAAACTTTTTTTATATCTAAAAGGGGGACCCAGATCAAAATTACTGCTAATGTTGGTAAATACGTTTTCAGGATGGGTGGAGGCTTTCCCTTGCAATACCAAATAGTGCTAAGGAAGTGGTTCGTGTCTTAGCCATAGAAATAATTCCCTGCTCCCATCTTCCCAAAAGCCTCCAAAGTGACAATGGGCCAGCCTTCAAGGTGGAGGTGACCCAGGGACTTTCTAGGGTGTTAGGCATAAATTACCATCTCCACTGTGCCTGGCGTCCCCAGTCCTCTGGGAAGCTTAGGCAGCAAACCCAGTATCTGCTTCATCTTCACCTCCTGACTCAAGGTCAAAACCTGCTTCCTTCTCATGCAAACCTTTAGATGAACTAAAACTGCTGTTCAAAACCTCAGATAAGTCATCCCCATGAACCTCACAAATTTTGGGTTACAACACTTTATGCTAAGTCTGTTTATTCTACTTATAATTGTCCTGGGGGTAGGGTTGATCGCCACCGCTCCTATAGATTGGACTGGGTGTCAAAAGGCAACATTGACATGTTTCTTTTACCTGCTTGTCACTCTGCTCTGGGGCTTAATCTTCTGGCTGCACTAATAGCTCTGTTAAAGGGAGGTAAAAACCCACAGCCTTAAAACAAGAATGTCTTTTTAAACTTCTCCTGAGCTTTTGTCTTTCCCACGTTCCCATTGCAGGATTGCTGGATCTATTTCCAGAGGCCTACAACATCTCATTTGCCTACCTGGATTCAGCTGAATTTTACCAATGACCCCCATTTCCGGGCTTAAGGCCAAAACCAAGGAACTTTTCTTACACTATAATCCCTCTTACCAGAGTACTGTATTCTCTCTCACCAAGATGGTCATGGACCCCGCCCAGCCTTAGACTTTCTTACATCCCCCAGCAGCCTCAGGTATCCTTTCAGGTATGGACACAAATAAAATTGTGGCTCCCTCCATGACAAGGTTCCTACTCCTGGACCCCATAGTTTTCATAATCCTTCTACTACTTTTCAGACCCTGTCTTTTAAATCTTATGGTTAAATTTGTCTCCTCTCACCTAGAAAAATTTAAATTACAGATGCTGATGAAAACGAAGATAACCCACTACCACAGCCCTTTGGATGCTCCTTCCCATGGCCAGCTCTGATGCTGCGGGGCCCCTACACATCCCTTTTCAGCAAGAAGTAGTTTGGGATGAGATCATTACCCAGACTCCCTAACAGCAGTTAGAGCAGCCTCTGAGAGGGGAGACTTGAAGGAAGGGACTGCTGAAACCATTCTAAAGATGGCGATCGAGGAAGTACAAGTCATCTTCTGTCCAGAAAGCCTTGCTCAAACAGCTACGCAACTCCCCAAGCTCACGATGGAACTGATAGGTGGCTGGCAGTTGTGGCAGTTGGGCAACATTTTGAGAGATCAATCCAGGACCCAATGGGGAGAAAGGGGTAGAACAGGAGGGAGGGTATCATCAGGTCTATAAAAAGGAACCCCCCAGACCACTGGTTTCCAGGTCCAACTCTCTACTTCTCCACCAAGACGCCTTTACTTCCACTTCTCAATAAAACTCTTGCTCACTTTCACTTTCATTCCTATCTTTAATTCTTTAAAGAAATAGAGCACAATGACCCATGTCAGCCAAGCAAGACTACAGCTGCACCCTTGTGCATCAAAGTTACAGTGTCTACCTATAAAAAAAAAGAAAGGAGAAAACAGTAACATTTCCTTACATGGGCATGATGGATGGGTCAGAGGCACTCAGCTACTGTGGATTCTTGTTCTCTAAGCTCTAAGTAATTAAAGAATTGCTGGTGGAGTTACAAGAAGTCTTTATTGGCACAAAGAGAAAGTAAAGACTGCTTGGATAGTCAAGAAGTGGGACCTGGAAACCGGAAGTCCTCTGAAATGTTTTGGGTTTCCTCTTTTATTGTTCTTTTAGCTCCCCCTTCATCCCCTCTCCCTCCAAAGTTCACTGGTCCCTGGAGTATGTAGTCTGAGATTCTGCTTCTTGGTTGATTTTGTCACCTCTGTTTTCAGCATGTTCTTGCTGAGGTAGGGACTTTTGAGGAAAAACCACCAGCTCTCTCTTTTTTCCAGCTTGTAAGACAGTGCTCTGTGTTTTCTCCTGCTGCAACTGTAGCTACACAGGAAGTTCAGCTAACCAGGCTGTCACCAGGGCTATCAGCTCAACCTTGCAGTACAGTCTTTATCAAGGGGATATTATTATTGACCCCAGGCTGGGGTCTGCAAAGCCAGAGGCAGAGGCACAGAGGTTCATCCACCATTCAGGACAGACAACACTGTTGTATTGCCACGTCCTGGTGGGGGCACCTGCCTCCCAGAAGACAACCTCTTCTTTAAGCACTACCCTAGGATGGGCACAGAAGTGGATCTTACCATTTAAATAGACAACACAGGCCTATCTAATAAGAGATTTTAAGACAGTACAGACAAGTTTGTCTTGACGGTAGTAAGGATTTTATGACATGGTACTGTAAAGTTCTTGTTCTCTAACTTTAAAGAATTAAAGAGAGGCACACTGGCAAAGTAAACACAAAGTTTTCTTTATTGCCAAAAGTAAAAGCAAAGACAACTTGGAGAGCCAAGCAGCGGGACCTGGAAACCGGTAATCTGTTTAAAGGCTTTGAGTTCTCTCTTCTGACTGCTTTTCCAGTTCCCTCTTCTGTTCCCCCTCCCTCCAAGGTTCATTGCCACTCCCAGTCCCAGGGAATGCATTCAGAGCTTCTGCTCCTAGATTGATCCCTATCACCTTGTTGCTGGCACATTATTGCCGCAGGTGGGTACTTCTGAAAAAAAAACACCAAGCTTCCTCTTATTGCCAGCTTGTAGGGTGGTGCCCTGTCAGTTCTCTCCTGCTGCCAAAAAGATGGTCTCACAGTCCTTGCTTACAAATCCAGTTAGACAGGCTGCCCCTGCACAATGGTGCTATTTTAGACAGACACCATTGTACAAAAGCAGCTCACTGCACTAGACCATCTGCCCAAGACTTTGCTTGATTGCCTCAGAGCCAGCAACATCGCTTTCTCTTTCACCCAAAGCAAGTTTCTTTAAGGAGAAAATGAAAGTATGCATGTGAGTCACTATAGAGCAGAAGGAAAGTGCTTTTGCATGGAGACTTCGTAGGCTTTCATTAGGGAGGAGATCAGCCAGGTAGAGTTGGATGGAAGGCTGGTAAGCTTCAAGACAAGGAAGCTGCAGGTTTTTTGTTTGTTTGTTTAGTTGCTGGTTGGTTTCCAGTGAATATGGAAGAATTCCACATTTTTGACTATAGTTGTGCCCAGCTGGCCTCCGGAGATCTGACAGTCTCCGCATCATACCCTTGCCTGGAGACTGGTGAGGAAGGGACCCCTCTTTTTCCCTTTTTCCCCAGTGTTTTGAATCACAACCTAGAAGGGAGTTACCAGGAATGCTAAAAACTCCACCCATTTTTTTGTTCCGTGTTGCATCTGAAGAGAAGGATAAAGTTTAGGGATTCATTTCTTTGAGTTTTAAGTTTTTTCTCAGGTTCTAAACATCCCTGAGTTCCAGTGGCAGAACCCTGAAAAGGGAAGTCCTCCAAGCGTCCTGGAGGTTCCTGGGTGCTCCTCTCTTTATGGGTCCCACTTTACAGGACCTAAGCAAGGTACTTTGAGACAGGCAGCTTGTTTTTTGCGATGATAGTTTTGTTGTTACAATTTATGATAATCTTTAATCACATGGAGAATTAAATAAATGCATAAGCCCTGCAGAGTGCCAGGTTATGGCCCTATAGCTTTAACTTGAATCATGTTTTTGCACATTACCAATTTGAACATAGGTAAGCAATTAATGTTCTCCTGACAGTATTTTTACATCTTTCCCTCAATTTTACAGGAGAATTTCCTGGGAACAGTGCAGATTAAGCTTCCTCACAAACCCAAATGCCCAGTTACAGCCAGGGTGAGTCCCAGCAGAAGGGATGTTCTTTTGTCTCCAAATTAAATCAAAACAAGTCAATAGACGTAGAGGACAGCACCACCTGGTGGTTGTTTAGGCAGCTTCTGGAGGAGATCCTTGAGGAGGAGTTTTGCTTCCTCACAGGAGCAGCCAGGGTCAGGACTTAAAAATCTTAGCAGGGAAAGCCAAAGGGCTTGAGGAGGAGGTCAGGGAGACCTAGTGTCTGTTTACTTCATCTCACACCCAGAGTGCAGCAGTTTGGCTGCTAGCTCAGGAGGGAGAGAGAAATCTAAGGAAGGCTGGAGAGAGAGGAGTGAGATCTGAGCACACAGAAAGGAGCAGAGAGTAAAAGGAAAATAAACTCCTCACCTGGGTGATGTGGTCCCAGAAGAGCCCTCAAACAACACTTACCAAAAGGGTAATGCTCTGAGGAGGAGGTCTCCAAAAGGGAGGAAGCCTCCACCTGGCCTTGGATACCGAGTTTGTGATGTTGTCAGATTTGTGGTGGAAAAGTGGGATGGGGGATGGACTCTCACTTGCCCTAGGATAAGTGTTCCCCTTTGTTTTGGACACCTGGTATATTTCATCATTCTTGCTGTCACACTGTCTTATCCGTTAGGCCTAGAGATTTTCAAGGTTGTCCTGTTTATTAAATTTTGGGACAAAATGACATTGGTGCCCAAGTGTCCCTCTAAACAAAGGATGGGTGTTATCAGATGCTTCTTCTAGGACAGGTGTCCATCTTCAGATTTTTCTTTACAAACACTTTTGTGATCAAATGAGTCATCCGCCCAAGTGCTGCTTTACATTATAATCTTTCTATTTCTTTTTCCATGCTAAGTGTCATTCTTTAAGATACCCTTGTTCAGTTCCAGAGCTAATCATTTGGGCAAGTGGACAAGGTCAGAGTGAGAGATCTGCTCTCTCTTTCTCTTCTTTCTTTCTTTCCTTGTTTCTCTCTCTCTCTTTTTCCTAAAATTTTCAGCTTATTAAGGGGTGTAAGGCTTAAAACAACAACAAAAATGCCTCTTTTAAGCAACTGTTCATTAATGCAGTGTTTATCTCAACATTCCTGCCTGCCATTTCTCATGCCTTGTTTTCCCTGATCTGTTGTGCCTCAGCATCATGTAGTTGCACTTTCTGATAGACCTACTTTCAGACTCTTTTTGGCTGTGCCTTTCCTCCCTGAAGCTGGGGGTCCCTCTGTGCCCTGCAGAAGAGCACCACTGAAACTCACAGCAAGCTGGTGAACTCTCCACAGGGTCCTGAGTGTGCAGCTAGGAGCAGCCTGACCATCCTCAGTCCAACTGTACATTGCCTTGCCCTTTCTGCCCTCTTGAAAGTGGCCCACTCCAAGTCCAGGTTGTGCAATCTTCAGGCGTCCTGTCCCTGCCTCTTCCTCCTGGGATTGGTCCCTGGGCAGTAGGAAGGCAGTACTCTCTCCTGAGTGCTCTTTGGAAAAGACAGGGTACAGGATCTCTGTTGTGCCTGTCCTGCCCACATGCCCCATCCTGCCCACTGTCCTAGCAGTGCCCACCCAGTGGCCTCAGGGGGCGTTGACCATGTGCCACACCACACAGGTCCTGTGGTACAGCTTTAAAACTGATAGATGCTCTTGTGCTGGACCCCCTGAGCCCAGAGGACCTCACACTGTCCAGCATCTTCGCCTTCATGGTGCCTCAGAACTCACTGGAACATTTCATTCGTGTGAGATCATGGGTTTTTGCCTGATGTATGACAGGGTCTTCTCACCTGGCAGGACCCTCTTACCAAGTCACTGTAGCTCAAGTAGGGCTTTTGGGGTAAGTGACCATCCAGGTCCTTTCTGTGTGTGGCTGCCAGTGGTATGCCCTGGATGCCTCCCCAACCAGGTACTGCTCCTCAGCCAGCAGGAGACAACACTGGGCTCCTGCTTATAGCTGAGTCCTGCTTCAGATGGGACCATGGCCCACAGGACCCACCCCATAGGCTTATCGGACCTGGCATCTCTCCTTCATATTCAAACACTTGGCATCTCAGAATGGTGTCCTCCTCAGTGTCCATGGCCCATGCAAGGAATGCCAAGCTAACTGCACAGCCCAGGGTTAGGACCCTGAAGAC
This sequence comes from Castor canadensis, assembly GCF_047511655.1. Classification (NCBI taxonomy): domain Eukaryota; kingdom Metazoa; phylum Chordata; class Mammalia; order Rodentia; family Castoridae; genus Castor; species Castor canadensis. Next base: position 209,368,520 of record NC_133386.1, on the reverse strand, counting down.
TGTGAGGCCATAAAGGGCCAGGGGGCTTGGGGAAGGTCAGCACAGAGCAGCACAGGACAGAGCTGTGAACTCCAGGCTGGGGCCACTTTCCTCAAGTGTGACTCAGCTGGAAACTGACCTCAGGAGCCTCCTGGAACCCTGGCAAGCCACATGGGAGGAGGGCAACCCCACACAGTACACAGTCCAGCCTGGGGAAACAGCTCACACCCAATACCCAGGGTCTCAAAAACCAGGTCACAGTTCTTGGCCCAGCAGAGCTCCTCTGCCCAGGAGGGCCACCAAATTTAGGTTCAGGGAATTAGTCCTTAGTCCTCATGGTCAATGTCACCAGATCTGACATTTGGCTTCTGCTATGGACACACAGATGAAGACTATGATCCTCCAATAGCCAAAGGACTCCCCCAACCACCAGCACCATAGGAGGGTGGAAATGTCTGGTGGGCGAGAACAGGCAGCAGATAAGAGGTCCCCAGAGTTGGATGGGCCAGGAGGACCTGTAAGGGGCAGAGCTCCATCAGCTACCGTGGGAAACAGAGCCCTCATCCCACATGGACAAAGCAGTACCCACTCACCTGATAGGCAGGCAGGCCTCTCCTGAGGCTAAGGGATTTTTGACACAGTGTGCCCTAGTCTCAGGCTTCAGTCCTCCAAGATGGTGGAACTCCACAGCCTGAGGCCAGAAACCTGCCAGCCAGCCTGAGCCCATCCCTGTTCCTTTAGATAGGAAGGGAGGTAGGGTGGACTCAGTCTCAGGACCAGGTTGGGGATGGTCAGTTGTGCCCCTCCCCAGGGATGTCACAGCACAGTCACAAGCACATGCGTTTTATTGATTCCCACTGTGTACAGATGTGTGAGTGTGAACGGCTGCATAAAGCCTGGGGTGGTGGGTCAGGGCCTCAGCCCAGGGTGAGGGGTCAGCAGTGGAGGGCGTGCAGTCCTCAGAATCCTTTATCTTATGAAAAGGTTTAGAGGGTCACCGTGCTGCGGTGCTCAAAACAACGACTAGGATGATGGTCAGGAGAACAGTGAGGATGCTGAAGACCAGGGCGCAGATGTTCAGGCACTTGGCAGTGGAGGCATAGGCCTGGGCTCCAGTCACGTCGCCCACCATCTTCCTGTCCCTGGACTGGAGGAGACCAGATGGTGAGGAGCCCTGGTGTGGGTCAGGGGAGAGCCAGGTACTCTGATCTGGGCCCCCAGACCTCCTTGTCCACTGCAGCCTCCACCTGTCCTCACTCAGCCTGGGACCACCCCTCCCCTTCCACACATTCAGCCTTTCCAAGAAGCCCAGCACTGGCTGCTCACCCAAACTGGGGGCAAAGTCTCCCATGAGTCCCCTCTGCACTTTCCACACAACCTGGGTTTCACTGTCTATAAGAAGGACATCATAGGAACAGGCAGCCTCACCTGTGCCACCCTTGGGATATTCCCCAAGTGCTCTCCACCCCCCCATACACACACACACACACACACACTCTCTTTCCAGGGCCCACACTGAAGGAGAGGAGCACAAACTCACACCCACAAACACAGGCCCACACACTGCAGTTGCCCACTGGGCTGGTGAAGCCTCGGGCTCACACACCTTCCCTGAGCTCTCCCCCTACCCTATACCCTATACCCTGCACCATACGCACCTTCACAGAGTAGGCATAGGCAATGAAGCCCAGGCAGCAGAAGTTCATGAAGAGCGTGTTGAACAGGGACCAGACCACATGGTCAGGCAGGGAGATGTCCCTGGGCATGTTGATCACGGTGGTCGTCATGGAAGCCGAGCCGTGGGGTCCCCCCAGCACGGCCACCTCATGTTCCTCTTTGAGTCTCTCATAGTCTGGGGGGAGGCCAGCGTTGGCAGAGGTGAAGAAAGTTTGGGGAGGATGGTTCATGGTGGCTGCTCTCGACCAGCTGTGGGCTGTGAAGGATGAGCGAGGCTCAGTGGCCCCACCCTCTCCCAAACAGTTTCGATTTCTCAGAAGTTTCCTTTTCCTGAGTTTGGATGTTTTTTGGAATTGGCTGGGTACTGAAGGGGGTTGAACTAAATCATGAGGATCAAATTACTCCAGTGCAGGATATGAAGGAGGGAGGTGAGGAGTTCCGTTTGGGAACCCAGCCAAGTTTTGTCTCCTCCCTGTTTATGGTGAGGTTCTGGGGACTTTGCCTAGGCCTGGACATGTCCCCTGCCTAAGCCCAAAGCTGTAGCAGCTTACCGTCTCACTGTCCATGTTTAAGCCCCAAGCTAGGCCCCACACAGTCCTCTAGGCTACAGCACTCACAGCCCACCCCTAAAGGTCAGGTCTCTGCTGCAATCTATCTCCCTTTCCTGGGCTAAGGCCCCTGCTACAGGTGGGGTTTGGGGAGAGCTGAGCCATACCATCTGTCCTGGATGCAGGTCAGAGACCCAGTGGCCAAGAGTGCTAATCCCCATCCAGGCCTGCAGCTGGGGACTCTGGTGCTGGCTGGGTGAACAGGGACTGTGATGGGAACTGGACGATTCCAGGTCACATGGCAGCAACCTCAGTGCTCAGGACCAGCAGATGTTTCCATGCCACTTGAGAAACTCAGCCATTGTTGAAGTCACGTAAGAGAATGACAACAGGGAACTCTAAAATCTGTCCTCCGTGAAAGCCATGAAGGACCTCACATAACTGTCAGAAAAATCACCAAAGTTCTTGTGTGGTAAAGAACACATAACAAAGCACTTGCCAGCTTAGCCATATTTAATTGCCCAACTCAGGGGCCTCACATAGCTGTTGATTTCCCCACATTTCAGTGTGTGGGAGGATGGATCAAAGAAAGGGCTGACAGAGCCTAACTCCAGAGATTCACATCCCTCTCTCGTGAGATCAGGTTCAAAGGCAGGGCCCTGGAAACCTGGAGCCTCTGGGGTCCACTCTGCTCCTGCCATCTCATTATTCTGGTAAGACTGTGCAGCCAGAAGGTGCCTCTCTGGAAAAAGCTAAGGTTCAGGGCTCACCCTATGAGGTGACCATCATTCAGTCAGGCACAAGATATGATAGGCAAGTGACCAAAAACAAGTAGAAACCAGGACCAGATACAGAGTGGCCAGGTGACAACAGGCAGTACTGGCAAGGGAGGCTGCCGCCATGCCTGTGGCTTCTGGCTACAGGACACTCTGTGCAAGAGAACTATCAATAAACGTGAAGGAAGCCGAGGCTGAAATGCGTTTCTGGGTGGAGCTCATCCTGCTTCAGCCAAGAGCGTGAGTAGGGAGGAAGCTGGTCCCATCCAGCCCAGCCCTGAGGCAGACCCTGGCCACCTGCCACACACTTCAAGTTTCCCTTTTGCTGAAGCGTTGGCTAAGCAGAATGATTGTGCCACAGCTGTCTAGAACATGTTTAAGAAATACAGGATGGAGTCACATAGGAAGGAAACCAAGAAGATAGAACAAGATCCCAAAATACCTGTAATTCTATGAACTGCATTGCTGGAGCACCTCACTTTCAGTGCACATACAGTGATGAGGAATGGAAACAGCCTAAACTAGTCATAGTGAAATCGGGAACCAGCAACAGGGCTGTTCCAGGGACCTGCAAAACAGGCAAGCAAAAAAATAGGAAGATGTGAGCTGGCTGGTTAAGACCCACAACCACAAAGATTGTGAGAAATCTGGCCTGGAACTGAAGCTGAGCCTCATTATATCTCGTTATGAAGTGCAGTTGTAGGTCCCAGTCCCAAACACCAGAAGCTCCATATACCATGGCCTGCTCACTCCCCACTTTACGCCAATAAAACAGACACAGTGAAGGGCAGAGAAAGGTTTATCACATGGCCTGGGCAGACTGCACTTCAGTCATCTTCAGGTACCGACATGAATTTCAGCTTTGAATAGACTCAGAATTAGGTCAGGGAGCAAAAGTTACGCATATTGTTAAACAGTTCCCGTCACAGGTATGGCCTGGTTGACCATTATCTCAATCCTTGTTCTTCAAGGGTCCCAAAGGAGTTGTCACCGCTGTCATCACATAAGGGTAGCAATCTGTTTTCCAAGATGATTATTCCTGTTCTAGAGTGCAGCCTCATCATTATAGGTAACCATCTTCATTGGGGGAGGAGGTTTCTGCCCTGCAAAGCTCCACTGTTCCTTAGTAGTTTTGGTCCCTTGTCATAAATATGTTATTGATCAGTCTTGTCATTCCTGGAACCCAAGGTGATTGTAAAGTGTAGAGCAAAGATAGATACAAAATGGAGGCAGAGGTGCCAAGGTTTTCACCTGCTTTTAGGTGATTCATGGGTCCAAGTAAGGAACCAGTGCTTTTCAGCAAAAGTAGTAAGAACCTCCTACTGTTTTAATCATTATCATAGTAAAATCTCTGCCCTGGGGAGCTGTAACACGAGGAAAGCCATATTTTGAGCCTGTGCCAAGTGGTAAGAGCGCACTTAGGTCTTCTCCCTTCCCTTGAAAAGGCTTGAATATTCATACCATCCCCATAAAATGATTGTGTGAGCCCCACATCGGGGCTGCTCTACGTCTTTCCTATAATAAACTTCCACTTTACTTTTGCTTCAGAACTAGTCCCTGATTTCTACCCCAGGCAAGGACTTACCCAGCTGGTGACAATAATGGAAGTATTCCTTTAGGACTCCTGCCTGAGAAACGGAGGTTCTCACCGGGCCTGGAAGTTTAACCTGGGAGGTGAAGGCATGGTTTGCACGTGGAACATCCAGGTAGAAAACAGGGAGAGCCGCGGCCAGCCTACACCTCAAAGGTACTCTTCGGGCATGGGCTTCTTGTTTGTGGCCCAGTCTGGCCACTGGCCCTAGGGTCAAGTCAATTAATTTGAGGAACTATTGGAAAAGTCAGTTTAACAAGGAGACAAAAGGACTCTTGTCACAAAGCTTCCCTGGGTGGCTGGCTTTGACTGGGAGGGAAAAGAGGAGCAGGGAGACAATGGGCAGGAAGGCTGCATGCTGAGTGGAGGCTGTCCTCCAGGGGAGTGTATGTGTGTGCGCGTGCATGTATGTGTGTGTGTGGTTGTGTATGCCATGTGTATGTGGGTGGTGTGTGTGTGTGTGCATAGTATGTGTGTGTGTTGTGTAATGTGTGTTTGTGTCTCCAATAGGGTCTTCATCATCCCATCAGGTCTCCTTAGAGAAGTCTTTGTCACCTGGTGGGAGGTCTTCTTTTTTCTTCAACAGAAATAGACCTCAGGCTCCTGGAGACAGCTCCTGAATTTTCCTTTCAGACAGATACATTACTTTTCTCTAAGTTAACTCATGTGCTTTGTATTCGTTGGTGACAGAATACATGCTATTTTCCATAGAACTAAACACTAGGGAGAACTTTACAAATGTCATTAGATGTTCTGGGCTCTGTAAATCTCAAGGGCATTTCACAGTTAACATCTTAGCCAAAGGATTAGGGAGCAAGCAGAAAGGAAAAATAGGGGGAACAATAGACAAGTACAAAAGAGCAGACCTCGCTTCCATGAAGCACAGAGCCTGGAGATCCAGGTCTACACTCTCCAGCCCCAGAGACCCTTGGTGGTGAAAGAAAATTTGGGAAAAACTGAGGCACTCAGGAAAGGAAAGGAGAGACACTCTGGGAAAGAATCTGCGACCTTCACAGGTAGCAGGCCTTTATTTGGGAAAAAAGACCTGAGCGGGGTCCTCGCCATCAGAGTAGCCCTCTGAGAGGGGCAAGAGCATGTTTTTCTTACAGGCTGGGGTTTTTAAGCATCGTGTGGTGGGAAAGGAGGAGGTTGGGAAGGGTGGGCATCAGGTAGCGTGGCTAGAAGGGAGGATGGGGGAGGTGACGGACATTGTCTGGGAAAGCCATCGGGGCTGGGCAGTTTTACGTGTTGTTTTCTCTCACTCTTTTCTCTAGGGTAGCAATATTGACATTGTTTCAGTGCTCCTTGGCCTTCCAAGAGACTCTCTGTCCCTGGGACTCTCTGTCCCTGGGAGTGTGACTCCTGGCCAGGCAGCATGAGGAACTGTGTCACCTATTTCTGAGACACTGGTGGAAGTGATTGAAGAAAGCCTTCTGAAGCTCTAGACTCTGTCCTGAGGACAGGGAACTGTTGGAGACCAGGCATGAACCCTGGACTGGGATATGATGGAGTTTTCACAGCCTCTCCATGTAGAAGTTTGCACAGCCTCTTCTACCATAGTTTCCCCAGTACCTGGTGTCTTGACCTTTCTTCTCACATCTCCTTGAAGAATACAACCTGCTGTGTATTCTAGTTTTGCCCCCTGATGCAAAACTAGATAAAGTGCCAGAACTGTTAGGAGACTCCCTGATGCCACATTAATCAATACCTTAGACAAGGTGTCCTGCATGCCTTGATGATTCCTGAACTGATGTGCTGTAATTAAGCTTCTATAGCCTTAGGAAAATTAGCCCACCAAACCTCATTCCTTTCACCTTGCATCAAGAATTGTTAAAGCTTGATTTTTACCTGAGTCTTTTCCTTGTACTGACCTATAAAATAAACCCTCTGGCTCAGGTAGGCGCTCAGTTTCCCACCAAGAACATGCAGCCCTCCCGACACCAGCTTTTCATTTTATGTCTGTATGTCTGTGTGTGTCTTATTTCTCATTCCCCCACCGCTCTTATACAGGTTCACACAGAGTACCCACGCAGTTTGTGGGCAGAGAACAAGCATCATTCAGAACACCTATGGAAATTTGAGGACAAAGTGTAATAAGGCCTTAGAGACTGCTTTTGCTAAGAGCACTGACCCTTTGCTTGGGCCTGCATATGCCCAGTGGGTAACTAGAAGTAGGGTGAAAGCCTGGCATCTCTACCTCCATTTTGCATCAGTCCCATTGCTATGAGTCATTCTTTCCTCAGTCACCTTGGATTTCAGAAACTACAGTCTGTGATAAGACTTGAGACAGTTTTCAAGACCACCTCTCAGACAGCAATGTCTTTCCTGCTGCAACAACACCCCCATAACCAATCCTGACATAATGATCAATTGAACTCCATTTTGACCAAGGTTGCTCCCTGCTTTTGTCCCTTCCCTATAGAATCTGGGAGTGCATATCAGCACCCCTGAAGGTAGGGCTGAGGATTTGGTCCCTTGTCATCTTGGCATAACATACTGATTAAAGCTCCTTTCCAGTTTTTCACCAATTCTTTTTTCATTTGGTTTCTGGGGTGAGCACCCAGACCTGACATATTAGACCCCCAGAGTCGGGCCTCTAGCCTAGGGCTCTGCTAACTGCTTTGGTGAGCCAGTCGGGAGAAAACACATTCTTTGAGAATTAGCCACGAAAGCTAAACAACCCCTGATGAAGAGGTAGAAATGGAGGGTCCCTTCCAGCTGTGAAAATCACATTTGTTTTAGAGTTTCTCCTTTTCTTTTCACTTTGGGGAAGTACAAGCCGATTTTTACCATCATTTTGTGAAGTAGAAAAATGAACTTTTGAACTCTACAGGCCCTGAAGTCTCACCCCTAGTACATTCTTCCCAACATACATTTTGGGCCTTGCCCTTACTTTTCTTTGTTGTATGGGACTCTTTTGAGCCAATTTGTGTTTTCTGTTTTAGTGCTTCTGGGGTTTGAACTCAGGGCCTTGCATTTGCTGGGCAAGCACTCCACCACTTGAGCCATGATCAAGCCCTTTTTGTTTTAAGTTATTTTTCAGATACAATCTTGCTTTTTGTCTGACCCAGCCTTGGACCATGATTCTCCTGCCTCTGCTTGCTATGTTGCTAGAAAATACTGGCATGTACCACCATGCTAGCTTGTTTATTGAGATGGGATCTTGCTTTTTGCCTGCACAGGCCTTGTGTCACAGTCATCCAGATCTCCACCTCCAAAGTGTGAGCCTCTGTACCCAGGCCCAATTTGAGTTCTTTTAAACCCAAAATTTGTCATTTGTCTGGCAAGTAACTTTGTGGTGCCAACTAGCAGGGAAGGGATGTCAAATATCCAGAAAAAATAGGGCATTTGAGGAGATCTCTGTTCCAATTTGTGTAAGAATGGGAAGTGCTAATTCAGTTCTGGTGCTCACTGGGAAGAATTTCAGCTGTTGAATCTCTTTATAGTTATAAATTTGTGATTAAGAAAAAGATGATTTATTATCAGAATACACCATAGCCTATACATCTGCAGGTGTTCTCTGAGTTACTGTAAAGTCTTCATGTATTCTTTTAATTTGATTGTTAGAAGGCAGAAGGTAAAAAACAGTCCTATTAGAACAAGAGTTCTGTTAGCAATGCGTTTACATTAACATTGATCTGCCAGCCCTTCCTTGTTTGACTGATGGTCCTGGGTTTGTACTGTACTGGTTAATTAGGATATCCTTTGTTTGTCTTTGTCATAACCATTATCTGCCAGCATCTTGCCTTTTCCTGCAACTCCTCTACCTAATTTTGTGTTTCTGCTTTTTTGTCTCTTGCTCTTGACATTGCTATGTTGTCTTTAGTATAGAATTTCTGTGAGTGCCTGGTCATAAAGTCACCAAAGATAAGAGGCACTTTTCCAACCCAACAAGCTGGAGGTATTGGGGAGACCACCTCAAGTCATGTAATAGTCTCATAAGGAAGCCCCAAAACAATATACCCCTTTCCTAGGCAAGAAGGACCCTTCTTGGCTCACCTGGGAAGACACACTTGAGGGGAGATCACCCAGAGTCTGGAGCCCCCTCATCTATGTTCTGTAAGTGTGCAGGATAAACCTAAGACAAAGTAGGAGGAACAAGACTTGGAATAAAAGTCAAAGAATATGCAAAAGTCATATTGCATGAGCAATATGCAAATTGACCCAAAACACCAGTCCTACCAGTTGGCATAGATGGTTACAAATTTTCAGGAGAAGGGTGCCCTCTGCTAAAATGGGAAACAGAAATTCAAGGAAAGAGGACAGGCTTAGAGAAGAACCCCATCTCATAGTCCAACTGATTTTATGTTTGATCATTATAACTTCTCAACTTGTAAATTCTTGCAAAACTGGGGAAATTTAAGGATGATATGGTTATATTTCCCTCCATGGGGAACATTTGATTTCCTACACTGGTTTTGTTAGGTGTTAAACGAGGCCTTGCACAATAAAAGAAACATAAAATATGAGTAATCTTCTGACCACTAGGTCTAAACTTTGACATCATGGGGAGTTTTAAAATTTAAAGAAAGCCCTTCTGAAAATGACTGAAACCTGCAGTAAATTAAAACAGGAAGAGAACGCTCGGGTTAGGTGGTCATAGAAAGAGCTCCTGGCCCCCTCATCCGATGAGAAAAGTTAAGTTAGAAGGACCTATGATAGGGCACAAAGCAAGTCTCAGCAAATATAAGAAAATAGAAATTATACCGTGCATACTATCTGATCTCAATGCAGTAAAAGTAGAACTCAACAACAAAAGTAAACACAAAAAACTTGCAAACAGCTGGAAACTAAGTAACTCATTACTTAATGAAGAATGGATCATCGATGAAATAAAAGAGGAAATTAAAAAGTTCCTGGAAGTCAATGAAAATGAAAACACAACCTACCAGAACCTATGGGACACAGCTAAGGCAGTCCTGAGAGGAAAGTTTATAGCCATGAGTACATACATTAAAAAGACTGAAAGATCCCAAATCAATAACCTAATGATACATCTCAAACTCCTAGAAAAACAAGAACAAGCAAATCCCAAAACAAATAAGAGAGAAATAATAAAAATAAGAGCTGAAATCAACAAAATAGAAACCAAAAAAACCATACAAAGAATTAATGAAACAAAAAGTTGGTTCTTTGAAAAAATAAACAAGATCGATAGACCCCTGGCAAACCTGACTAAAATGAGGAGAGAAAAAACACAAATTAGTAGAATCAGGAATGCAAAAGGGGAGATAACAACAAATACCATGGAAGTCCAGGAAATCATCAGAGACTACTTTGAGAACCTATATTCAAATAAATTTGAAAACCTTAAAGAAATGGGCAGATTTCTAGATCTATATGATCATCCAAAACTGAACCAAGAGGAAATTAATCACCTGAATAGACCTATAACACAAAATGAAATTGAAGCAGCAATCAAGAGTCTCCCCAAAAAGAAAAGTCCAGGACCTGATGGATTCTCTGCTGAATTCTATCAGACCTTTAAAGAAGAACTGATACCAACCCTCCTTAAACTGTCCATGAAATAGAAAGGGAAGGATAACTGCCAAACACATTTTATGAAGCCAGTATTACACTTATCCCAAAACCAGGCAAAGACACCTCCAACAAGGAGAACTATAGGCCAATCTCCTTAATGAACATTGATGCAAAAATCCTCAACAAAATAATGGCAAACCTAATTCAGCAACACATCAAAAAGATCATTCACCATGACCAAGTAGGCTTCATCCCAGAATGCAGGTGTGGTTCAACATACGAAAATCAACAAACGTAATAAACCACATTAACAGAAGCAAAGACAAAAACCACTTGATCATCTCAATAGATGCAGAAAAAGCCTTTGATAAGATCCAGCACCATTTCATGATAAAAGCTCTAAGAAAACTAGGAATAGAAGGAAAGTTCCTCAACATTATAAAAGCTATATATGACAAACCTACAGCCAGCATGATACTTAATGGAGAAAAACTGAAACCATTCCCTCTAAAATTAGGAACCAGACAAGGATGCCCACTATCTCCACTCCTATTCAACATAGTACTGGAATTCCTAGCCAGAGCAATTAGGCAATAAGAAGGAATAAAAGGAATACAAATAGGTAAAGAAACTGTCAAAATATCCCTATTTGCAGATGACATGATCCTATACCTTAAAGACCCAAAAAACTCTACTCAGAAGCTTCTAGACATCATCAATAGCTATAGCAAGGTAGCAGGATATAAAATCAACATAGAAAAATCATTAGCATTTCTATACACTAATAATGAACAAACTGAAAAAGAATATAAGAAAACAATTCCATTTACAATAGCCTCAAAAAAATCAAATACCAAGGTGTAAACCTAACAAAGGATGTGAAAGACCTCTACAAGGAAACCTATACACTTCTGAAGAAAGAGATTGAGGAAGACTATAGAAAGTGGAGAGATCTCCCATGCTCATGGATTGGTAGAATCAACATAGTAAAAATGTCGATACTCCCCAAAGTAATCTACATGTTTAATGCAATTCCCATCAAAATTCCAATGACATTCATTAAAGAGATCGAAAAATCTACCGTGAAATTTATATGGAAACACAAGAGGCCATGAATAGCCAAGGCAATACTCAGTCAAAAGAACAATGCAGGAGGTATCACAATACCTGACTTCAAACTATATTACAAAGCAATAACGATAAAAACAGCATGGTACAGGCACAAAAACAGACATGAAGACCAGTGGAACAGAATAGAGCACCCAGATATGAAGCCACACAACTATAACCAACTTGTCTTTGACAAAGGAGCTAAAAATATACGATGGAGAAAAAGCAGCCTCTTCAACAAAAACTGCTGGGAAAACTGGTTAGCAGTCTGCAAAAAACTGAAACTAGATCCATGTATATCACCCTATACCAAGATTAACTCAAAATGGATCAAGGATCTTAATATCAGACCACAAACTCTAAAGTTGATACAGGAAAGAGTAGGAAATACTCTGGAATTAATAGGTATAGGTAAGAACTTTCTCAACGAAATCCCAGCAGCACAGCAACTAAGAGATAGCATAGATAAATGGGACCTCATAAAACTAAAAAGCTTCTGTTCATCAAAAGAAATGGTCTCTAAACTGAAGAGAACACCCACAGAGTGGGAGAAAATATTTGCCAGCTACACATCAGACAAAGGACTGATAACCAGAATATATAGAGAACTTAAAAAACTAAATTCTCCCAAAACTAATGAACCACTAAAGAAATGGGCAAGTGAACTAAACAGAACTTTCTCAAAAGAAGAAATTCAAATGGCCAAAAAACACATGAAAAAATGCTCACCATCTCTAGCAATAAAGGAAATGCAAATTAAAACCACGCTAAGATTCCGCCTCACCCCTGTTAGAATAGCCATCATTAGCAACACCACCAACAACAGGTGTTGGCGAGGATGCGGGGAAAAAGGAACCCTCTTACACTGTTGGTGGGAATGCAAACTAGTACAACCACTCTGGAAAAAAATTTGGAGGCTACTTAAAAAGCTAGACATCAATCTACCATTCGATCCAGCAATACCACTCTTGGGGATAGACCCAAAAGACTGTGACACAGGTTACTCCAGAGGCACCTGCACACCCATGTTTATTGCGGCACTATTCACAATAGCCAAGTTATGGAAACAGCCAAGATGCCCCACCACAGACGAATGGATCAAGAAAATGTGGTATCTATACACAATGGAATTTTATGCAGCCATGAAGAAGAACGAAATGTTATCATTCGCTGGTAAATGGATGGAATTGGAGAACATCATTCTGAGTGAGGTTAGCCTGGCCCAAAAGACCAAAAATCGTATGTTCTCCCTCATATGCGGACATTAGATTAAGGGCAAACACTACAATGGGATTGGACTTTGAGCAAATGATAAAAGCTTTAGCACACAAGGGAGGGGTGAGGATAGGTAAGACACCTAAAAAACTAGCTAGCATTTGTTGCCCTCAATGCAGAGAAACTAAAGCAGATACCTTAAAGCAACTGAGGCCAATAGGAAAAGGGGAACAGGAACTGGAGAAAAGGTGAGATCAAAAAGAATTAACCTAGAAGGTAACACACACGCACAGGAAATCAATGCGAGTCAACTCCCTGTATAGCTATCCTTATCTCAACCAGCAAAAACCCTTGTTCCTTCCTGTTATTGCTTATACTCTCTCTTCAACAAAATTAGAAATAAGGACAAAATAGTTTCTGCCAGGTATAGAGGGGGTAGGGGGGAGAGGGAGGGGGCGGAGTGGGTGGCAAGGGAGGGGGTGGGGGCAGGGGGGAGAAATGACCCAAGCCTTGTATGCACATATGAATAATTAAAAAAAAAAGAAAGAAGGACTTATAAGACTTTCTGACCCTTATTAAAGAATTCCATTTGCACAGCTGTGTGCCCTTCTTATGACTGGCTCTTGAAACAAGAAAAAGTATTAACTTTTAATACTTTTAATCATTTTGCTTACACAGAGCTTTACTTGCCCTTATCAACAGTATTCAGGTTAAATTCTTCGTCTTTGACATGTAAGACTTCTGCCTTGTTTCAGCTATGTACACCTTGACGGGGGAGTGCATTCCATTATGAGGATACAGGGCCAGCATATTAATTACTGGTCCAGGGTGTGCACCATCACATGGACCATTTTATGATTCTGCCTCTTTAACCAGGGCATTTCTTCATTCCTTTTCATGTATACTCGGGCGCCTACACTAACATTCCTCCTTCAATAACTCAGGACCCTGAATTCTTGCATGGGTATAGACAGTGACATTGATCTGCCTGCTCCCTGATGGGGCTGACAGTGGGTACACAGGGTCCAAGGTCTTATTCCGTGTGAGGACTTGGAAACGTTGATTAGGCCCTGGCAGAGACAGCTGCTGAGAACACAGAATTTCCATATTGGACAAGCAGGACTATAATTGTAGGAAATGAAGTGGTCAAATACCTAGCGGCAGAGTTTCAACAAGAAGTTACTGGTGTTTTCTGAGGATAAGTAGATTTTATACCCTGGAGGTGAGAAATTTAACAAAGTTTTCAAAAATTGAATGAGACAAGTGGCAGGATTTGGAGCAGAGGTATGGGGAGGAAGTTGGCACAACTCAGCAGTCTTGTTCTGGTTGATCACTATCTCAGGTTTGGTCAGGAGGAGCCTTGTCAGGATAAGAAAGGTGCTGCCTGGAGGGGGGAGTGAATTTGGCTTTTGTCACAAGATATTTATCTATTGGCCCAGTCTTCCCATTCCCAGAATCCAAGGTGACTGTAGGAAACAATGGTTCCGAGCAAAGGAGGCAGATACAAAACGGAGGCAGAGATGTAGGAATTCATGCTTCTTTTAAACAACTCCATGAGTATGGACTACTAAAAGTATAAAGTCATTTTTATGTCTCTACTTAGATGGAAGGCATTTGCCCAAGGTGTGAGTTCATCTTTTGTCAGAGGTGCCAGGTGTCATAACCATGTATGAGAAACTTTTCTCCATAACGCTTGGCTTTGTTACTCTTGGAAGGGTTGACTCAATTCACTGCATTTTTGTCACTGGGTTTTGTTTTTTGTTTTGTTTTTGTTGTTTTGTTTCATTTTGTCATAGGGTTTCTCTATGTATCCCAGTCTGGCCTCAAACTCATGATCCTACTCCTTCAGATTCCCCACCACTGAGATTACGGACACGCACCACCACACCTGACATGACTTCATTTTGATTCTGACAATTTCTCTACTTGTCTCTAACAATTATTTCCAAAGGCATTGGTGATTAACCACTCTGTGGTTTTAATTATCTCTCATTACCAGCGTAAGATTTTTGTCGTGGTAGATCTGATCTGATACCATGTTGGGGACTCAGTGTCAATAAGATCCTTTTGGCTAAATACAAGAAATGGTGAGGTTTAGGAGTGTCTCTGAGGCTGGGTTTACCTAGAGTCCATTCTTAAGTTTTCTGTTTTGAAGGTTCTACTATCTAAAAATGCTTCTCAGGCTGTTTGTTGTTCTTCTAGGTAGGGTACAGTAGCCCACGCCTGTAATCCAGCTACTTAATAGCTGCAGTTGGGAAGATCACAGTTTGAGGCCAGTCTGAGCTAAAAGTCAGAGAGAACCAATATCAACATAGAAGCTGCGCATGATGGCACATGTCTGTAATATCAACTACACTAGAGGCATCAGTAGGAGGTTCATTGTCCTGGGCCAGCCCAGGCGAAAAACAAGACCCTATCTGAAAGGTAGCTTAAAGCAAAAAGGGATGGTGGGATGGAGGCATGAGTCAAGCGGCCCTGAATACAAACCCTAGTACCAGCAATTTAAAAAATCTTGTCCTTCATTTTGTTCTTTGGGTATGGTGTGCTTTTTTGTGGGGGAGGGTGGTATGAGGGTTTGAACTCAGGGCTTTGCACTTGCTAGACAAGACGAGGGTTTGGCTATGGCTTGAGGCAAACCCACTGTGTGCTTCTTGCAGAATTTCAATAGACAACAGTTACAAAGTTTTACATGGAAAATACAAAACAAAATCAACATGAGCAAATATTTAAAGGAAAACAAAGCCATTTGAAAAATAAGTACCTGCTAGAGTTGTTTCCCAGGAGTTTGACCAGAACTGTCTTTAGAGAAGGATGGAGACTGTGGATAGGATGAGGCACAGCTCAGGTAGAGTGCCCGCCTATCAACAGCCGGACCCCAATCCAACCCAGTCCCACCCCTACACTCGGGGCTGGGGGTGTAGATCAGAGATAGAGCACTTACCTAGCATGCACAATGCCCTGGGATTTGTAAAAAAAAAAAAAACAAAAACCCAGCACTGTAAAAATACACACACACACACACACACACACAAAACCATGGATGACAATGTTGTGGGAATCTCTAACTGAGATACAGGACACAAGCAGGAAGAAACGCTTTATTGTGCCAGCACGGGCTCAGCGGAATCAAGTTCTCTGAGCACCAAGAACAAAGGGGTCTCACTTTATATACCCCTGCAAGCAGGTTACAGAAGCAAAAAGCAAAACTCAACCCATATAAGGTTGCATGCATCTTTATTGGCTATTTCATTCCCTCAGTGCTATGTGACCTTCTTTATGTTTCAGTTCTTTAGGTTTCATCTCTCTGCTATGCCATCCCTTCCCCATGCCTCATAAGTTTGTTTCTTTTGTGGTCCTCCTCCTGGCTACACTTTAACTGTTCTCTGTTGATATTTTGCAAAGTACAACATAAATAACATGTTTTAAAAGAAATGCCCCATTACCTACCAAGAAAAAAATTAGGCTTACTTACAGCCAACAGGTTAAAAAAGAATGGGTCCTTATGTGCAGGTATTTTGAACAGGCAATTTAATTAGCAGTTTTATTTTTAGCAATTAAATCTCTTCTACCATGATTCCTCAATTATAGATTATTATTTTTTTTGTTTTATTTTTGGGAGGGTGGCATTAACTCTAATGCTGGAGATTAATGAAGATTTGTTCGCTGTAGCTCAATGTATGATGTCAGATTCTAAACTTGTGTAAGGTCCTTTTCAAACCAGGGATCTGTAAATGGCTAGGTTCTATAGAATTTGGATTCCTGTATTTCTAGGTAATAACAAAGACCCTTTATGAAGCAACCAAGGATCTGATTATAAATACCTGGAGAAAACTGGACAACAAAAACTCCTCAAAACTTAAAGGTTTACTGCCATTTGCCTTAACCCTAGTAATCCTTAATTCAGATAAGCCTTTAAAACTAAAAGACAGGATATTATATTCAAAGAGGCAAACATTTCTACAACCCATGACTAATTCCCCAAAACTATCAAATGATGTCACATCCAAGGAGGCTAACAAAACCTTTAAAGCCCACCTTAGCTTGCTTCAATTACTTGGTATTTTCATTAACATGCCTAACTCATATGGACACGTCTCTCGGGGGAAGTGTCTTTTATTCCTATAACTGATTGCTATTTTGAGCCTGTATGTTGCATGTAACATGTCTTTGTGTTCCATTTGAGAGAGACCAGGTGGTCACAGGAAATGCTGCCACCATGATGGAATCACCTTGTGTTCAGTGCCATCTTCCCACTCCCTAGGGATGGGTGATGCCATCTTGCCATCCTCTAGGAAAATTCCATCTAATTTGTGATTTAAATTCTCTAAATTAATATGGTTTTATACATGTTGCTTTTGATACATTAATCTGTTAAGGATTTGACCAAGAATAGAGTATTTATGGTAAAGATCTGTTATAAACTACTTAGGAATCTAGCTGACTAATCTACTAAAGAGTATGACAAAAATTGATTTAAGAGTGCTCTCTGAATTAATGTTATTATTTTGTGTGTCATTGTGTGCTTTCTGTGTGTGTCTTAGTCTGTCTCCTACCTATGTACTTGTGGCCACTAAATTTGAGGTCATTATGTGTACTTATATTCTTTGGCATGCATAGGTCATAGCATCTGTGTGTGTGTGTGTGTGTGTGTGTGTGTGTGTGTGTGTAGATGTCTTTAGGATGATTATTAAGCTACCTTTATAAAGTTAATGCACACAACTGCCTCAAAAGTTATCTAAAGTTCTAATCCCAACCAGGCCTAACTATCCTCTATCTTAGAACTAAAGAAAATTTATGGACAATAATTTCAATCTGTTTCATTATATCATGAGTGTAATTTACATTTGACTCTTTTATAATTAGGTTTATTGACTCATGTGTTCTTATAGATTACTATTACAAAAAAGATAGTTTAATTTAATTTTCTTCCTAAGTCTTTTAAGGTATAAGGTTTCTAAGAGTTTTATTTAAAATATGTTATCTAAATTTGGGTTTTCACAAATGTTCTTTCAAGATACAAATTAAGGTCTTAAAGCTTATAAGTGTGTGTGTGTGTGTGTGTGTGAGAGAGAGAGAGAGAGAGAGAGAGAGAAAGAGAGAGAGATTGGGTTGGCTATAGTATAATGTTCGCCTTGAAAGTTTTCTGAGGTCAAAATTTAAGGAATTAATATGTATTTAAAATTGGTTTCTATCTTATCAAAGTAACTGTCAGGGACTTTTGGTGCTATAGGTTGATGCAAAATTTTACCAAAACCAAAATTTACCCTCTAGATGGGATATTGGGATATATTTCCTATCAGTATCCAAGCCATGACTCTCAGTCATTGGGTTTCCTGACTTTATGCCTACTCTCTTATCTCTGTTTCTGTATTTAGTCATTTGAGACATTAATCTTGTTGGTTTGTTATCTTTTTAGAAAATGTACCTGTCTCCCTATTCTTCTCAGTTTACAAACTGACTACAACCCCATGGCCTGCTATGAAAACTGACCATGAGTATGGTTTTGTATCAGCCAAGCTTACCTTGGCATGATTTAGAGTCTGTACTGGTTACAAAAGTTCATATTAAGATATTTCCCTTTTAACAATCAGCAGATTGTCCTCCTTTATATTGTTGTCTTTTCATTTTACATGTTGTTTTTGGTATCGGCCTCTTTGCCTAGTGTATAATAGTTCTGATGTTTTAATAGTTGGGTTGACATTTGGGATCAGCATCCCACCTAGGAGCCCTCATGCAGGGGTGGAAGAGACTGGCCCTTTGGAGACTGGTAGGACATTGAGGGACCCTGCAACTTGTTCATGCAGTGAAGTTAGCAGGAAGCATTTTTGGGCAAGCCAGCTCTAGAGAACCTGCAACTGAGACTTCCGGGGTATAAGGCGGATGCCCCAACGATCTGGGAGAAGAGAAGTCACTGTCCTGCTTCTCTTTCCTCTCTCTCCCTCTCTCTCCACCAGCCAGCATAGGGAATTCCATTCAGAAACCCTCATGCAGGGTGGAGAGGTGAATGGATTTCCCCTTTCCCTTGCTCTTTCTCCTTCCACCAGCCAGCATAGGGGAAGCCAACATCTTCACTTGGCTCTATCCTTAAGTACTGAGAGTGCTTTGCTCCTGCTAACCAAAAAACTAAAAAGAAGATGACAAACTCTACATAGCCAATTTAAGATTATTTACTGTTCTTTATATCCTGCCTAAATTAGTCTTTTGCCAGACACAAAAAACCTAAGGTATTTTTCTGATAATACTCAGGAAACTAAGTTTAAACTAAGTAAAAATTCTTTTAAATGTTTCTAATACTGTTAGTGCCTTGTATCTAAATACTACAAAATCATTTACAGAGTTAAAAATGTATATATGTAAACAGTTATAGTTCTTTTATCTAAGGTACATTCTATATAATAAAGTCTTTAACATTTCTGCTCTTTATGACAAGTGCTACAAGTTCTGCAATTTAGGCTTGACAACTGTCTGTCAGATAAACATTGGCTTGTCTGACCTCTGTTCATCACATAAATATTGGTTTATCTGACATTGGCTAGATAAACCTTGATATATAGATAGATAGATATCTCAATATACACAGATATATATCTCAATACATAGAGATATATATTAATGCTCAATTGCATAATATATATATATATATTATAATATATATATATTATGCAATTGAACATTAAAATGGGCTATTTGAAATTACTGACCAGTTGCCTTCCCTTAACCATTGGAAAATTCTTGTTTTTTAATTGTCAGTACTGCATTGACAGTACTGACGACAACCACTAACTTTACCTAACCAAAAGTCAAGGTTTAAACTGTGATGTTGCTATGGCTCCTTTATATATTAGGTGTCTTTATGTTCTTCAGGTATATAAGCCTTCTAAAATAGTTATAAAAGACACTGTACCAAGTTGGTGTCTTAACTCCTTTTACAAGTTTGTGTGTATGTTCCCAATTGTAATAAGAGGCTTAATAGTACTATACTATTATATTAATTGCTAAACTATTAACCACAGTTATTTTGAGTTTTCTCATTACAATTCTAATTCTACTGGGACATTTACAGACAAGCCCATAGAAAATGACACTGACAATTGTTTATCTGTCAACCAGAACAGACATAAGTATTGGGGTCATTTTCTTTTTTCCTTCTAAAGCTTTATAACTGTTGTCTGCCAACACTTCACAGCAATTTAAAGGTATCGGTACATCCCCTGTGGGACAGACAACTAGATTTAATTAAGTTCAGCCTAAGAGCCATTTTAAAATAAATCTCTTTGTTATTTAATTTGGCCAAAAATGTAGCATTGGCACTGACTTCTGATCTGTCCAATGTGTTAATACCCCTCCTCTGTGGGACAAAATCCGACTTTCTGAACTTGCTTGGAGAAGCCACTCCCGTTCCGATGAACAAAACTGCCAAATTGGCAGAATCTTCAGAGACGACTATTCAGAGAAACAGTATAAGAGGGCATGACCCCTGAGCGGTCAGTGTCCCGCAACCTCTCAGAGGAACAAGTTGCATTCAGCCACCTGAAACTGTTCAAAAGGACTGCACAAAGAAGGGTACGTCTCCAGATCCAGACGGAGCTAATTATGCCAGACCTTTAACCAAAGCCAAGGGATTTTAAAAAGGGGTTTTTACACATGTGCTTTAATATCTAAGCCTTCTAGCTCCTGGCAAAAGGCAAACTCATGTCTTTGGCCAAGACCTTCTGTTTAAGCCAAGGCAATCTGACTTTCAAAGCAGGTTTCACGGCAACCTGCCTAGGGTACTGTGCCCCCTGGTACATCTGGCTCCTAATGTAATCAGCACCTAACTGACCACTAAAATGACAGTCCAAAGTAGAGAGCCATCTAAGAGTTAAAAATAGCTATAGATAGAAACACCTATAGGCAAAGTAACCATAAGACTCTGTCACTTTTCAAAATGAAGTTAGATTCTTTATCCTTCCTGCCACACCTGGCAGGGCCCCTTCTGATGCTCCTGTCGTTGTTCATGTTCAGGTCATGCCTTCTAAATCAGGTTTATCTCTTTTAGAATGAAATCCTTTAGGACCCAAATCATGAAGCAACAGAGCTATCAATCTCTAGAAACGAGCAAGATCTCCATGAGCAACCCAGCTCTCCAAGAGAAACCTTAATTGTAATGAACACTAATTCAGACACCTTGTGTCCAAATGAGTCCCAAGGGAAAGAAATAGGAGCAATAGCTTCCCCTGGTAGGGAGCATCTGCCGTCCCTTGTCAGATTGAAGCAGATCCTGAAGATGGACTGCCCCACTTCAACAACCCCCAGAAAAGAATTTTTTTGGAATATTGTCTCTCAGGAGGAATTTGAGGCAGACTAAATTAAGGACTCATAGAAAAAAATATTACATCTTAGATTAACCATGCTTTGGTTCAGGAACCACCCATGCCCCTCCCCACTCATTGATTATTAAATGGGAATCACCTAGTCCTCCCCTTCCCATAGGTTATGGTGGGTTTTAAAAGCACCTGAAAAGCAGAAACATGGGCTCTTGGCTTCCAGCTTCCACCTGGGCTCCACCATGTTCCCCTTGCTATTCTGCTTTCCTTTTAATAAACTCCATTTACACCCACATGTCCTGCCATGGATTCTTCCCCAGGGGACAAGAATTGGGAAGTCTGATCACAGACTGAACCAGTGCCATTAACAACAGGACTATGAATGGCAGATTTTTTTCATCTAAACAGTACTGACCACAAACAGCAGAAATATCAGTTTTATTGACCATTTTTCTATGTTGAAGGTCACAGATAAATGCACATTATGTAAAAGCACTTATTGGTTATTGTCCATATAGTAAACCTGCATATCTTTAACTCCCTTTCACATAACATTTAAATAAAGTTCGGACACACAGCTCTACACATTTTTAGCCACAGTCATGTAGAGTGATAAATGTACTACAGTCACTTAAAATAATTGTGTTTAATCACAGTTATAGAGTGGTCATCTAGAAGGCTTTGACATAAACTGATATTAAACGAACTCCAATTCAGTTAAGATTCAGTTTCCCACATAATCAGAAACCTGATAAAATCAGAAAACACAATCAATTATCTTGATAAAACACAAAAATCTTTGTTCTTTATGCCAGTTATTTGGTAAATATTATTTAAGCCAGAGCAATATTTTTAGGACAGTCTTGTTGCTCCAGATATAATTAGGCTCTGGCTTTACATCAGCTAAATATTGACCTCAGGCTGCCTGTAGAATTGCATATGTTCATTAGAATCATTTATTTTTTTGCCGTACTGGGGCTTGAACTCTGGGCATCCATCTTGAGTCACTCCACCAGCTCTTATTTGTGACTTTTTTTTTTTTCTTTGACATAGGATCTCACAAACTGTTTGCCCTGGCTGGCTTTGAACTGCGATCCTCCTGATCGCTGCCTCCAGAGTACCTAGGATTACAGGTGTGAGCCACCACCATCTGGCCTAGAATCTTGAGTTTTAGTAATCTTAATTTGAAGATAAAAAACACATTCATTAATAGACCCAACTGGATTGTAAAAGAGAGTTGAATCTAAATTACATTTATGGCAGTGAAACAGATAAGATCATTGTCCTTAGATCCTTTTTGCAAGCTTCTGGCAGCTTTAGACAGCTTGGTTTTAAGATCACAGTTTTTTTGGTTTTTTTTTTTCCCAGTCCTGAATATTTGAGTTAACTCTTAGATGCCTTTGAAAAATTTTTTAAGAGGAAGTATAAGAGAAAAACAGAGAGGCAACAGCCGTCTACATTAACTCTATAACCTCAGTCCAAGAAACACCCTACAGCTGCTCTCAGACAAACACATGCATATGCAAAAAGGTTTCAAATTAGGCATTCCAAGAATGTCAACTCAAGTGTGATTAGAAGAGTTATTTTCAGGAACTCCAGGGCCGATTAAGGTTTGCCCATTCCTTAACTGAGTATTATACAAAAAATAATTATGTCAATTTAGAGTACACTCTCAGATAAACCATCCTTTCAACTTTTTTTTTCAGTTGTAAATACACTAGTCAGCTAGAATTCTCCCTGGGGAGCAACAAGCTAGACTTGGGGCTTTTCATTCTTACACAAATCACAACACAGATCTACTTAAAAGTCCTGGTTTCTCTGCAAAGCTTACATCCCTTCCCTGATAATTGCCAACGGAAAGTTACATAGTCCAAATTTGCCTCTTAGACAACTGGCAAAAGCCCTAATGAGTTCCAAATGTCTTGGAAAAGACTCAAAAGAAACAGGAAAAGAATAGGAAAGGCCCAACTTGCACCAGTAAGGGAGAGTTAATCAAGGTCATACTTGAGAGCCTGTAAAGTCCAAATATTCATTTCTGAGTCTTGCCAAGGAATGGTAAACTGCAGCCAATGATAGTCTGAAATGAAAATACAGGGACTCCAAAATAAATGTAATTTTAGCAGCTGAATGGGGCCCCCCTTTTCTGCTCTCTTCATCCAGGGCTCCTAAAATATACTCCTAAGGGTATATTTTCACCTGAGGATTTGGGGGTCAGATTCCTTTCAATTGTGTAGAATACAACCCATGGGTGAACCCCAAGAGTTGGAAGGCTACTTCCTACTTCTAGAAGAAAGAGGAAGAAGGCACATACCTAACCATGGAGGGATTGAGGAAGATCCCTGAGGGGCTACCCCCATAGGAACCTACCTACAAAGAACTGTATTTCCTTCTATGGTAATCTGGGGCTGGGAGGCATTCCTCCTGACATAACCCTGAATTTGGGCCATTCTGTCAGGGGTCCTGCCCTATGATGGTCCTCTATCTTCAGAATGATTATTGGGCATACATTTTGTAGACCACGATGATTCTAGTCACCACTGGATGCAAAGCCCACAATGGGGCATTAATAAGAATCCAGCCCCTCCATCCATCCCATCATCATTTTAAATAAATGGCCCACAATATTTTGATGGTGGCCATGGCCTTCTATCCTGGAGATCTGGGAACCTGGCTTGGGTCTTCTTTCTTTCTAGAAGGAATGTTTGGATGTTCTCTGATTTGTACTAAATCCAGGTAGAACTGAAAGTCATAATTTCCCAAATAGCATCTCTTAGTTTCTACCTTGTGACACTGGAGGAGATGACTAATAAGACAGGCAAATAATTTGAAATCTGCTTGTGTGAGATCCCAGGTCAAGGTGGCTTCTGGATGTGTAAAGTGTCGACATGTGGAGTGGAAATGGTAAGTGAGGTCTCAACACATGTTGGGATTGCCATCACCATTCCAGAAAGCAAAGAAAGTATTAGTGATTGGTTGTTGCCAAGGCTAGGGAAGGAAGGAAATATAGCATAGGCTCTAAAGAAAGTAAAAAGGCAGATCAGAAGTCAGTCCTCTACTCACCAGAGGGGGTAAGAACAGGACTTCCCCCATTTAGTGGATCCAAGTCATGGCACAAATATTACCAGTGGTTGGGGTGTTCCCAATGCTCATTGGCTCTTTGGGTGCAGTATCTAAGATTAGGATACTGCACCAGATGGAGCAAAGGAACCACAAAGAGTAAGAAGATAGCGAAGAGTGATTTATTGTCAAAGCAGAAGTATACCTTGGAGTGTGAGGTGGGCAGTTCAGATAAGGACTGACTTCTCCTAAGTTCTCAGGGCCTTGGGCTTTACCCAATAAGGTGGTATGAAATTGAGGCATTCTCCTGTGGTCCCTCCCCAAGTGATTTGACAACTGTGCAGTGGCTTCCCAGGTATGGGAAGTCATACAACTGTGCTTTTGAGACAGTGAGAACAGGTGCCAGAACATTTAATCCTTTTTTGCTCCTCCTGGTTTAGCACTACCAATGGAAAGCCACATAGTGGTCATTGTCCCCTGAAGATGCTTGCAACAGCTTTGATGTGGGGAATGGGTTCCATAGGCAGGATGGGGGCCATTAACCATTGGTCCAGGGTATGAGACATCTGTTTTTGTTTTGTTTTATTTTATGATTCTACCAGTTTGAAGAGGAATGGAATATTGTACCCCAGGGCATTTGCTTATTCCCACTATTGAATACCCATCTGTCTATGCTAACAGTTGGGAGATACCTTTGATCGTGCTGACACCAGAGATACAGGAAATTAAAGGGGATTTTGTCACTAGTGGAGGCTGGTCAGGGATGCCCAAACAAAGAAAGCCTCAGAGAAGACCAGGGGAAAGAAAAATATATCTTTTGTCTTTTGTCTGTCCTAGCTGACAGCAATTTAATATTGGGAGATTAAAATTGACATGTTCACCTTGCAAATCTGCATTAAGGTTAAGGAGCTCCAGAGGTGTGTGTGTGTGTGTGTGTGTGTGTGTGTGTGTGTGTGTGTGTGTGTGTTCTATTTGTTTGTTTGCTTGCTTTTATATATATTATATATATTTAAATATAAATGTATAATATTTATATACTATATATATATATACTTTTATATATTCCAATGGAAGACCACATAGTGGTCATTGTACCCTGAAGATGCTTGCAACAGCATTGATGTGGGGAATGTGTTCCACAGAGAAGATGGGGCCATCCTGTCTATGGAACCACCCCACATGTATAATTTCATGATTTCCATGCTCTAAAATATTAATTCAAAACTTATACCTATGTAAAGAATTATGGAATTTGTACTTTGACTCTCTCTCTCTCTCTCTCTCTCTCTCTTTCTCTCTCTCCCTCCCTCTCTCTCTCCCTTTTCTTCTTCCAGTCTCTTCTGCATACTAGGTAGCTAGTATGAGCAACAAGATGCCCATACTGGAGGGCAGCCCACTAGGGTATCTCCTTCATAGGAAGATTTTTGGCTCCTCACCATGACTAAGAAACAGATGGTTTTTCTCTACAACACATTATGGCCACAATACAATTGGGAGAAAAGGAGAACTGGCCTCAAAATGAGTCTTTAAATTACAATACTATCTTCCAACTAGATCTATTCTGCAAATGGAGGAAAATGGGATGAAATTCCCTATGTACAGTATTTTATGCCTTATATCAGAATGGGGGCTCCAAAAGATATACAAACTAAGTTAAATGAAGGTTAAACCTTTGATTAAAAAGGGAAACACCTCCCCAGTGTTTGGAGGTCCTCTAGAGGAAGATGAATTACTTTATCCTCCCTGAGGTCAAGAGCGTGAAGTGACCCCCACTTTTCCTCAGGTTCCTGCTGAACAGGTGGGTCAGCCTCCCCTAAGCCCTCCAAAGCTTCATCTCCACTTCCTGGAGGCCTCTCCCAGAGGCTCTGTCCCTACACCCTCCTTCAAATCTATAAATGCCCTCTTCCTGACAGCACCACTAGACATGGGACCAATTGCAAGCCAGGAGAGGGATTTTTTCCCCTCCAGCAAATCCCAAATGAAGAGTTTAACTTATGTGCCTGTGCCTTTCACTATCTCTTACTTGTACCACTGAAGGCACATGCCTTCAGGCAGACCTGGAAGGATTTATTACTCTTATGAGGGGTATCTTTATAACTTACAACCCTACGTGAGCAGATATTCAAACTCTCTTGTCCACCTCCTGAGAGGAGGAAAAAGGTCAGCTATACTGCCAGAAGCCAGAAAGGAGTTTAATAAGCAGCACACCAATCAATCAAACAGCACAGTTTGGCAGTCTAGTGAAGAGCCAGTAACAGGGATCCTGCCTGATTGGGACCCTAACACAGGGAAAGACAAACCAGTTTGGAACTTTATAGGAATATGCTCCTAAAAGAGGTACAAGAATCTAGTAAACTCCCAGTTAATTGGAACAAATTGAGGGAAATTCAGCAGGGACCAGATGGATATAATTCAGCTTCCATGCAAAGGTAAAGGGAATGTCTCCAAAGATACTGGGATTCTGAGGGGAATGGTAGTCCAAAAATGGCACCTATTTCATATCTCAGAGTGCTTCCAATACCAAAAATTGGTTGTACATCCTGAGACTAATTCTTCTCAAATGGTAGAGATTGCCTTTAAGGTTTTCAACAGTAGAAATACTGTTCCTGAAGAGGAGAAAATAGAGAAAACAATTTAAATGCAAACTACCTTGTTGGCAGTTGCCCTGCAGTCCCCTCCAGGTAATCAAAGAAGAAGAAAGAAGCCATCTAAGGTGAGTGATACCAGTTCCCAACATGGGACCTGTTGGCCACCAGTAAAGCTGGGATCACTGCAAGCAGGTGAGCCATCGGAAAAGGCAGTGCCCAAATCATACTCAGAGGGGGAAGGTAGGGGGCCAACCCAACTCCTTTCAGTTCCCTCTTGCAGAAGATAAAGATTGAGAGGGCCAAGGAGCATCTACCTGGCTCCCTTCAGTACTCTCTGGATTTCCTCCAGGACCCCTGGTTAAAGAAGATGTAGCTAGAGAGAAGTTGATTTCCAACTGGAAGCTGGAGCTACATACTTTTGGCTGACTACTAAAAAGGGCACTGTGTCCAGGAAAGAATGTATTAGGAAGAGGAGAAGCTAAATGGTATCTCAAGCCTCTAACCTGTGAAGTGGGGCCAAAGGTCTTACAGCACTCGTTTCTCTATGTTCCTGAGTGCCCATTCCCCTCTTATGGAGGGATCTGTGAACCAAACTAAGGGCTACTATTAATCTTCAGCAGGATAGGATGAAAGCACACATTCCTAGGAGTCATAGAGTCAAGCTTCTGTCTTTATTCCATGAAGCGTGAGGCTATCCCTGAGAATATCCTAACTTAAGTCTCACCTGAGGGTAAGTGGGATGAGCAACCAATGCCAAACCTGTAAAGGTCAAAACAGACAGCTATCCTCAAGTGATACAATACCCCTTAAAACCTGAGGCCATAACTGAGATCAAGCCTGTGCTTGACCAGCTTTTAGAAAAAGGATTAATGAGACTCTGTAGGTCTTCCTGCAATACTCCCACCCTACCAGTTAAGAAACAAGTGACAGGAGAATATAGGTTTGTAGAA
This sequence comes from Castor canadensis, assembly GCF_047511655.1. Classification (NCBI taxonomy): domain Eukaryota; kingdom Metazoa; phylum Chordata; class Mammalia; order Rodentia; family Castoridae; genus Castor; species Castor canadensis. The sequence goes on along the minus strand of NC_133386.1, from coordinate 209,341,242 downwards.
GACTGATGGGCAATAAATATAATTGTGTAAGATGTCCATCCTGTAGTTCCTAATCCCTGTACTTCGTTAGTTAACCTTCCTAGGGATAATACAAGCTGTATTGTCCTGAATTTAAAGGATGTTTTTTATCTCACTGGACTCTGGGTCCAAAAACCTGTTTGCCTTTGAGTGGGAAAACCCAAACACACACCAGAAACAGCAATACTGTTGGACAGTGCTCCTGCACAAAGTCAAAGACTTCCCTAAAGTCTTTGGAGAGATCCTGAGAAAGACTTGAGAGAACTAAGTCTGGAAATGGAGCCTTGTTATAACAAGCAGGTGACATACTGACCTTGTTATGATATGTAAATGATACACTGGTTGCAAGCCCATCTAGGAAGACCTTAATCAAAAACACAGTAAAAGCTTTACATCTTTTGGCTAGAAAGGGAAAAAAGGATCTCTAAGGAAAAAGTACAAGTATGTGAAGAAATGGTAAAAATAACAGGGTTTTATAATTTCCAAAGGACAGCATAGCCTCTCCTCCCCCACCTCCACCCCCGAAAAAGGAAAAAAACTGGCCATTTTGCCAGCTATCCTCTCCAAAAACCTGGAAGCAGCAGTGGAGATTCCTAAGAGTGGCAGGTTTCTGCCATGTGTGTCTTCCAAATTTTGGGTTAATTACAAAGCTTTTCTAAAACAACCTATGATGACAGGAGACTGATTTAGTGGAGCGGGCAACAAGATCAAGCCTTTAATAAACTCAAGAGACTAAATGAGTGCTCTGTACTTGCTCTGCTGGACATAAACAAGCCTCTTGAGTTATATGTGCATGAGCGCCAAGGGACTGCTGCTGGTGTATTGATGCAGATGCTGGGCCCCTAAAGAAGGGTAGTAGCATATGTCTCTAGACAACTAGTCACTCCATCTCAGGCTGGTCACCATGCTTATGGGTAGTTACTGTCACTTGCCTGTTAATTGAAGAGACAGAAAGTCATCCTTGGAGCAGCCACTGACAGTCTGTACCCCACACCAGGTCTCTAGTGTCCTAGCAGGGAAAAAGACCATCACTGGCTGACAAGCAACTGAATGCTATAGTGCCAGGTTCAGGTACTAGACTCCCCACATCTGACTGTAAAACTTTACCAGAACTTAACCCAACCACCCTGTTGTCCATATCACAAGAGCCTCTAATACACGACTGCTCAGAACTAACAGACCAGGTATACTCAGAACATAAAAAGTACTTCAGAGAGAGCCCTACCAAATGTTGGAGAAGTATGTATGGTGTGTACATGGGAGCAGCTCTATAACCTGTGGCCAACATTGGGCTGGTTATGCAGTGGTCTGTCTCTCCATGAGACCCTTCATTGAACACCCCCAATACACACACACACCCACACACACACACACACACCAGAACCTCAGCCCCAAAGGTGAGATAATAGCCTTAGCAATAGAATTAAGCAAAGGAACTATATATACAGTTTCCAGATATTCCTTCTCAGTGATCCATGCTCATGGTGCAATCTGGGAAGAGGATGGTCTTAATGCCACCAACAGAGAAATTAAACATGGAAGGGAGATCCTTCAACTGCTTCAGACAGTAAATGACCATGAGGAAGAGGCAGTTGTACACTGCAGGGGGCATCAGAGAAGAGACTCAGAAGTAATAAGAGGAAACAAATCTCCATAGGAGATTTCCATAGGAAGCTTCTTTCCCCTATAGGACTTCACCCCTGTGAACCAGGGGATTGAGTATATTTAGGAACTCAGAAGTCAGTGTCACCTCAAGACCAGCTTAACCCAATCTGGGCATGACCTTATTAGATCTTACTAATCACTCACTCTTCCCTGAAGCTGCAAGGTTTAACACTCTGGATCCATCATATTGGAGTAAGGAGGGCAAAGACCAAAGACTAAAACGAGCTAACTCCTGTGAACACGCACCAGGGCTCACACTGAAGCTAAGGAAAATCAAGTAGGTAAGCAGAGCCAAAAAATGAATGATTCTTTTTGCCCTTCTCTCCTAGTTAGTCTGTTTATTTGTATAATTTTAATATTCTACCTGCTTATGCTCCCCTAAGTCTTGCCAGAAGCCTGGAATCAAATTCAAGGAAGCTGTAATATAATGAATGTGATTTGCATGTTCATAAGCAGAATGAGACTGAGGTAGCACCTTTTGTCTTGCTCTTTTGACTGGCCTGGTTGTTTAACTGTGTGTTGGGAGACAAATATCCAAAGATAAATAGTCATTTCTGTCTTTCCCTTGTAAACTGTCAATATGATCTGTCTTTACATGATTGTCTTCTCCACTCCTGTATTTGCATGGAAAAATAACTCTGTGGTCAGAACCCTGGCTAAGGTAGGAAATTTAAGAAAATGTTGGTTATGTCACCCAAAGTCCCTCTCAGCCCACTAGCATACTGGTCTTACCAGTGACTAAATTTTCCATGGCTCCTAACTTTACTGTGTGATGTGATAAAAGGCAGGTGGGACTTAGTAAAAGAGTTAAGCCATAGTTTAGCTGAAGTCTAGGAGATGGTATGGGCACTAACTGGCTTAGGTCCAACTAGTCTACCTTGAAACTGTATTTGTGATTGGTTGGCACCAAATCAGCTTCTCAGTGAACTTGGTCACCTGTTTGCTCCTCTCCTTATCAAACTGAGCATTCCAAGAAGGTCTGGTCAGTTCATCCTGGCCTTGAAAGTCCATTCAACTTATCCTGACCTTGGGGCCCACTACCCACATTGAGTAGCTGCATTTTGTTATTTTGGTAAGGGAGGTCGTTATTTCTCTGAGAAGCCTGTTGTTCCCAATGTCTCTTTAGATATCTGCTTTTAAAGTGCCTCTCTCATCCAAAATGGAGTCACATCTGTCATTACCCACCTTGCACCACCACCACCAATTCAGCTAGATTCTGTATAAAGGAAGGCAACACTGTGACACTCCTCTCTTGGGAATGTCTAGGTCAAGCCTATCGGGGGGATAACTGCAACATTCTGCTGTGCTTTTCCCACTGAAACACAACCTTTAGAATGCATGTGTGTCCTCCATTATAAATTTTAAAGGCTTGGAAAATAACTCCAGACCCTTTGGAACACTGACCAAAAGTTAAAAACTCCACTACTGACAGACTCCAAAACAGGAAACTTTGCCCTGGGACTCAAATCTTAACCTGTATAATTTAATTTACCAGGGGTGTTGTTGTTTTGGGCTTTTGGTTTTTCAGTTTTTGGGTTTGGGTTTTTTTTTTTTTTTACTTGCTTGTTCGTTTGTTTGTTGTTGGTGGGACTGGGGTTTGAACTCAGGGCTTCATGCCTGCAAAACAGATTCTGTACCTCTTGAACCAAACCTCCAGCCCATTTTACCCTGATTATTTTGGAGATGGAGTTTTCATGAACTATTTGCTCAGGCTGGCTTCAAACCTTGATCCTCCCGATCTCAGCCTGCCAAGTAGCTAGGATTGCAGGCATGAATCACCAGCTGTTTAGTAGGGGTCTTCTGTGCTTCCTGAAGATATCTGTTGGTTTGGGGGGAACTTGTATGAGCCCCATAGCCTTATTAAGTCTAGACAGCTGGTGAATTGGGGGGACTTGTGTGCTGGGGCAGTTGGTCACATTGCTGCAGAAATATTGTCCAACAAGAAACTAAGCAACACTCAGAGAAGTAGGAGAACTTGGGCTTTATTTGATGCCAGCAGTCCCAGATAAGCTCACACTCAAAATTCTGGAACCCCAGAAGTGAAATTACAGGATTCTTATAGGGCAGTGCAGGGTTGCTAATAGGTGGGCTCACGCTGGGGGCTAGGGATGGGGTTGTTTAGGCGGGAGCAGCAGGGGATCCATGACAGGAAGTCTGTTAAAGAAAAGCAGGAGTGAGTGGTTATCTCCACATGGGGCCTTTTATCTTGGCCCTGAACTCATTTTATGGCTTAACTAGCAACTTCTCATGTCCTTATAACCTGCTTTAGGTTGATCTTCCTGTTCATTCCCCCCTTTCAATGCTTTTCCTACTTGTGGACAAGCATCGTCCCTAGGTTCCTGGAACTCTGTCATGTTCCTCCTGTCCCAACGGTCTGTATTGGGTCACCAGGAGCTGAAACTTTATTGCCTCCATTCATGAGCTAATGAAGTGAGTAATGGCATTGAGAATGCAAGGGCCAAATAAAAAGGCCAATAGGAGCATGAAAAGAGGACAAGTCAAAAGGGGAAGGCATGAGGCCCAATTCCAGATGTTACACCATCTGTTCCAGGAGTTTGCTAATTCCTGTATCCTATGTGTGACTCGGTCCTGTAAACTGTTGGGCCATGTCTCTGACTATTCCCAACTGATTCACATAAAAGCAACATTCTTCATTTAGAAAGAGGCAGAGCCCCCCTTTTCAACAGTGAGTAAGTCCAACCCTCCCTGATTTTGGAGGACCACTGATCCTAGGGAGTCCAGTTGGTCTTGCATGGCCACTATGGACCTAGCCACTTGTTCCATGTCATTTGTTAGGTGCGCAGATAATTGATTATAATAGGAGGTTGATGAGGCAATTCCTCTTGTGCCCGTTCCTATTCCAGCCATTATCCCTAATGCAATTAGTAAAGGTATGGGTTGGATAGCTCTCTTTGACTGTGTGTGGGCCATCAAAGGTACAGGAGGGTCTGATTGTTAGGCATTATGTTGATCTGGGGGTGGTGAGGAGTGCTAATGTGCAAATGCCCTTCCAGTTAGCTGGCAAGCACTGATAAGCAAAGATCCCACCAACAAAGAAGGTTCCTGGGCTACTGCACCATGGTCTGTCAACTGTACATCTAATGGCAGTGGCAGTACAGATTTGGATTTGGGCACATTGGCTAGCAGCCAGGCCCCTCACTGGATGGTTTCCTCCCGAGTTGTAGATACCACCAGGGGCCCTCTGAGGTAGCTGCATGTTGCTCACTTTGGGATTTGTGCTGGTAGAGTTGGGAGTAGCACCCTGCACGCCCTGGCTAGGGGGGCTCACCAGGGCCATTATGTAATGGAGGGGACCCGAGGACAGGTGGAGCCAACAATAACCCACCAATGGTGGGTTCACAGATTAAGGAGGTGGTGAGTTGACTTAACAGCCTGTACAGTTGGGAACCAAATTAAGGCTCTCTGTCCCAGAAGGAAGCCTTAATGGGGGTCGTGGTGGTGACAGATTAATGTCTTTTATAGGCTTGTAGCTATCTAGGTAATTGTATTTGGATGGCCTCTCTGTATCTGTGGCTTTTCCCTTTTTAGACTGACATGGGGACAGGGTCATCAGAGAGGATGCCCAGACATAATTAGGTTTATTTCCTCCCCCTGTCATTTCGTCATTCCATGCCTTTAAGAGGTCCCCATCTTCCAGCAAACTGTCTGCCGTGTAGTGCCTTTGTTCTTGCAGGACCCTGTCAGGCCTGTCAGTTTTCCTTTATAATAAATTGCCCCTCCTCTGGTACATTCAGAAATCGATGTGCTGCATGCGGGTGACGGGTATTGATAATAGGTGAAGGCATACCGCAGTTTTCCCTGGAAGGAGAGAGGTTTTATGCAAGCGGAACAGTCATCCCGGCCTCTAGATGGGACAACTTTAGAATGTAATAGAGTCAGAAGGCAAAAGCACACCAGAGGACTCATGCCAGAGACTGGGGTCTGGGCTACAGATAACACCGAACAGCAGTAAGTCTTCCTACTATGGGTGGATAACAGGAGGACAGCAGTATTCTTTGGCCTACATTCCAATCCTGGGGAGCAGTGACAGCCAGTCCTAGTGTGAACAGTGTTGCAACAATGCTAATCAGCAGGATGGGGTAAGGGTGGCAGAAAGGGTATACATTTATGTCCTGGGGGGCAAATCCTCAGGCTTCTGCCATGCATTGGCCAACAAGCTTCCGGGAGGTGGCTGGAGCTCTCTCGGGCAATGGCATGTTTTGTGACATTCTCTGGAACCTCAATTTGAGGAGGTTAGTTGGGTCACAGATGGCCTGCCAGTCGTGGGGTCTGCAGGGGCTGCTGCCTTTTTTATCCGGGAGTGGTGAATCCAGGGAGTGACACCTGCAACTTTAACAGCCATGGGAGTTGCTAATATTACTAGATAGCGACCCAGCCAACTGGGTTTGGGTTGGGGTCCTTTCTAAGACTTCCCTGGAGATGTGGCGTAGGGTTGTTCCTAAGGCCTGGAGGGGTTGGGACATGTCTAGATTTCCAATTTGCCTGAGGTCCCCTCTGAGCCTGTTTCTATGGGAGGGAGTCTGCCATGGAGAACCTCCAAGGGTGAGTAGCTGGAGGGTCTAGGGAACAGCTTGCCCTAAACTGAGCCAATGGTAGCATGTCTATCCAGGGGGATTGTGTTTCTTTGCAGAGTTTGGCTACGGTAATTTTGAGGGTCCAATTCATGCACTCTACTTTCCCTAAATTCTGAAGCCTGTATGTTGTGTGGAGCTCCCATTTTATTTTCAAAATTTTAGCCAGGCCCTGGACTATTAACGCCATGAAGGCTGGTCCACTGTCTGATCTGATAGAAAGGGGGAACCATATCTGGTGATAATTTCTCTCAAGAGGGCCTTTATTACCTCTCGTGCCTTTTCTGTGTTGGGGGGGTAAGCCTCAACCACTCTAAGTGAAGACGGGGACCAGGAGGTACTGGATCCTCTTCCAGGTCCTCAAAAGGGATGGTGCCCATTGCGTTTATCCCAGGGCTTGGCTTAGGCCCTTGACTTGCGTTGTTTTGTGCACAGGTAATGCATCTAGCGCTTATTTGAGCACACAGGATGGGGAGCTTGGGGATGAAATAGTTTTTATCCAGCAGTTTTTCCAGAGCCCAAGTGTGACAGCTCATGTTGTTATTTTACCAGAGGGGCTGCTACAGCACTGAGGACAAAGTGTCTCTGGTCAGGCAACTTCCACCATCCCCCCTTTTCCTTTATTCCTTTTTCATCTTTTGCCCATTGTTCTTCCTCCTTGCTGTAATTCTGGGTGGGAGGTAGCTCTGGAGCCAGCAGAAGTTTGGCAGTTTGCTCTGGCACTCCAGCAGAACTTAGCTCTTCTGCTGCTCTCTTTGCTGCCTGGTCAGCCAGGTGGTTTCCTCTGCTGACATAGTATGTGCTCCTTTGGTGGCCTCTGCAGGGGATAATAGCCATCTGAGATGGTTCCCAGACTGCTTCCAGCAGGTGGAAGATTTCTTCTTTGTTTTTAATCTCTCCCCATGTTGTCAGCAGTCCTCTTTCCTTGTATCTTGCTCCGTGCATGTGTAGGATGGCAAAGGCATACTTTGAATCAGGGTAGATGTTCACCCACTTTCCCTTTTCATATCCCTTTGCATAATGCCTGGACCAATGCCCAAAGTTCAGCTCATTGTGCAGACCATCCTTGTAGTAGGGCTTTAGCCTGTACAATGTCATTACCAGTGGTGACTGTGAGCACGGCCTTTTGCTGTCTTCTCTGGACAAAGCTACTTCCATCCACAAAGACTTCAAGCTCTGGATCTGAGAGGGGGATGTCCATTAGGTCCGGCCTGCTGGAATACATTTCATCCATTACCTCTTTCACAGTCATGATCTGGGGGCTCTTCTTCTGCTGGCAGGAAAGTGGCAAGATTTAAAGTTCATACAGTTTCAAGTCTGACTTGAGGATTTTCACATAGTAGTCCTTGGCAATGGGCCATTCTGGAACTGGTCAGCCATTTGTGTCCCTGCCCATTCATTAGGGTCATGACTGCATGAGGGACCTTAACATTAATGTCCCGTCCCAGGGTGAGCTTGTCAGCTTCCATGACTGGGTTACTATGGCAGCCAAAGCCCAAAGACATGGAGGCCACCCTGAGGCCACTGGGTGCTTTGACAGGTAAGCCACCGGCCATTGCCATGGACCTTTCATTTGGGAGAGAACCCCTAGAGCTGTGTGATTTTTCTCACATACGAATAGACTGAATGGTCGCATTACATCCGTTAGCCCTAGCACAGGGGCACTGGTTAACAGTCTCTTTATCTCCTGGAAGGCCCTTTCTTGGTCCAGTCCCCAGTTTAGAGGGTCCTTTCTGGAGCCTGCTGTGGCCTTAAAAAGTGGTTTAGCCATGCTTGAATACCCAGGTATCCAGATGTGACAGAATCCTGCCACTCTTAAGAACTCTTGGACCTCCCTTCTGGTCTTTGTCTGTGGAATGAAGCACATGGCCTATTTCCTCTCCAGACCTAGGGTGTGTCACCCTTCTGAAATGATGAATGCAAAGTATCAGACTTTCTGGCAAACTTGGGCCTTTTTCCAGGAAACTTGGTAGCCTGCCTTGGAGAATCAGGCTAGCAATGTCTTTGTCCCCTCCCAGCATTTCCCTCAATTGTGACTTGCCAGGAGCAGATCACCCACGTATTGGAGCAAGGTACAGCTTGGGTTTTCTTCTGAGAAAGTTGACAAATCTGCTGCTCAGGCTTCCCGGAACAAGGCAGGTGAATTTTTTAATCCTTGGGCAACATGATCCAGGATATTTGTGTCTTTCTTCCAGTATGAGGATCCTCCCATTCAAAGGTGACCAGAGGCTGGCAAACCAGGGCCGGGCAAAGGCAGAAGAAAGTGTCCTTTAGGTCCAGGTAGGTGACCCAGCTTGCTTGCAGTGGTAGAAGGCTCAGGAGAGTGTAAGGTTAGGAACCTCTGGGTGCAACATGACAATGGTGTTGTTCACTGCCTGTAGGTCCTGACAGGCCGGTAGTCATTTCCTCCTACCTTCTTGATGGTTAACAGTGGGGTGTTCCATGGTAATTGGCATTCGATCAATATCCCTGTGTCCTTCAGCTGCTGTAGGTGGGCCTGAATTCCCAGGCGTGCTTCCCGTGGCACTGGATATTGCCTCTGTCTGACAGGGAGAGCCCCAGGTTTAAGAACTACCATTATGGGTGCATGGTTGCGAACCAGCCTGCAGGGCCCTTTTTTCAGCCCAGACATCAGGAAACTCCCCCAACAGGCAGGTGGGCTTCCTTGGGTTCCCCTTTTCCTGGTGGTAGAGATGCCATTCACCTTCTGTAGGCATGGTCACTGCCATGATGAGGGCATTTGGTCCTCTCACTGTAAGGCTTGTAGGCCTTCCCTCAGTGAAGTTGATTTGGGCTCCTCTTTCCCACCACTGGTACAGTTTCTAATTTTAGACACTGTACCCAAAGGACCGAAGTTATTACAACCCGTCATACCCACAGAACACTGAAACTGTCTACACCCTGACCCAGCTGGAAGTAGTTTCAGAATGACTTCCACCTATAAATACCCTCAAAAACTATCTCAAGGGGGGAATTTGTTAGCAGCTACATGAGGCAGGTACCCTTAAGGGCAAAGCCCTCTGCTAATACACCTTCAAAGTGTCCTTTCCTTGGGCTGCAGCTGAAACATTTTAGGAAAAGAAATTCAGAAGCATTGCAGAGTGTCATCTTTGTGACTCAAACTGTGTCCAGAAGCATTCCTGTCAACGTCTTTATCTTGCAAGCTAAACGTAGCCAGAAGCGCGCCTGCCTTCCATCATTCTTTCTTGAATTAGTACCTTAAACTAAGCAGGCTCAATGTTTTCACTGAAAAGAACAAAGAGATTACCAGTTAGGTCTGTTCTGAAAAAGTTAAACAAGGTTAGGCAGAAGCCAGTACAAAATTAAGTTTAGATACAAAATGGGGTTTCTAAGGTCCATTTGTTAGTTTTACACCAGTGACCTGTACCTGGTGGCATATTTTGATCAGCCAAGCCAAGAAACTCTAGGAGACCCCTACTCAGAAGCAGCTAACTTACTCTCCTCTGATTCTGGTAATCCTACCTGATTCCTTATCAATATGGGGCCACCTTTTCAGTTTTATTCTCGTTCTGCACTCAACACTTGCACAGCAGTGGAGAAACACTCTTAATCTCTCCTGTTTAAAAGGACCAAATAATTACCCATCAGTTTGCCTTCTGTATCCTCAACTGTAGCTACAGGACTACCATGTAAAAATGTGGGGCTGTCTGTGTATTTTCTCTCCTTTCTGCCTTCTTCTTGCTGGTTCTAAAAGTTTTGCTGTTCAAGGTCATTTGGAAGTTTTCTTATCTTAGCTATCTCTAGCTGGAATGTAACTTTCTGTAACTCTGAGACCCATGTAAGACCAAAGAGGGGAAATGTGTAAAGGCATCATTTAAAAACCCAAGCAGAAGTAAAATCTACTTTCCTGCAACCATGTGTGTGCAGGTGATTGTTATTTGTTTCATTTTGTCATAAAATATAGATTGGGTTAAAAAAGGTAAAATGGAACTAGTCAGTAGGAGGAATAAAAAGGTTTATAAAGAAGGAGAATTTGCTATGTAGAATAAGACTTTGTTCTAAAAGCAAAGGATTGTTCCAAAATGACAACAGACAAATAAGGGCAAAACCAGAAGGCAAAATGCATGTGGCAGAAGGGTTGTGTCAGGGTTCATGCTGACACAGTGGTGAATATAATGTAGAATATGGGAACATAAGAAAGTCACAAGGAAGAGGATAAGAGGACATTCTCTGGATAAAAAGGTTTAAATGGAAAAATAAGGTTTTGTCTTACAGTAAATGATTACTCCAAAATGGAAACAAGCAGATAAGGAAAAAACCAGGAAGTTTATAAAAGCATGTCACAGATGATTGTGGTAGGGTTAATGATAAGGTATAATTATTCTAAAAAAAAAAAAAAACAAAAACCAATTGCTGTCCTGAAGATTCTCTACAAAGATTCCCCTTAATCCCTAACAAAGCTGGAGCACAAAAACGTGCAGTTTTTTTTTTGTTGTTGTTGTTGTTGTTTATGGTATAACAGTTCAATTTTTTATTTTTATTTTATTCATATGTGCATACAAGGCTTGGGTCATTTCTCCCACCTGCCCCCACCCCCTCCCTTACCACCCACTCCACCCATCCCTCTCCCCCCACCTCCTCAATACCCAACAGAAACTATTTTGACCTTATCTCTAATTTTGTTGTAGAGAGAGTATAAGCAATAATAGGAAGGAACAAGGGTTTTTGCTGGTTGAGATAAGGATAGCTATACAGGGCATTGACTCACATTGATTTCCTGTGCGTGGGTGTTACCTTCTAGGTTAATTCTTTTTAATCTAACCTTTTCTCTAGTACCTGTTCCCCTTTTCCTATTGGCCTCAGTTGCTTTTAAGGTATCTGCTTTAGTTTCTCTGCGTTAAGGGCAACAAATGCTAGCTAGTTTTTTAGGTGTCTTACCTATCCTCACCCCTCCCTTGTGTGCTCTCGCTTTTATCATGTGCTCAAAGTCCAATCCCCTTGTTGTGTTTGCCCTTGATCTAATGTCCGCATATGAGGGAGAACATACGATTTTTGCTCTTTTGGGCCAGGCTAACCTCACTCAGAATGATGTTCTCCAATTCCATCCATTTACCAGCAAATGATAAGATTTCGTTCTTCTTCATGGCTGAGTAAAATTCCACTGTGTATAGATACCACATTTTCTTAATCCATTCCTCAGTGGTGGGGCATCTTGGCTGTTTCCATAACTTGGCTATTGTGAATAGTGCCGCAATAAACATGGGTGTTCAGGTGCCTCTGGAGTGACCTGTGTCACAGTCTTTTGGGTCTATCCCCAAGAGTGGTATTGCTGGATCGAATGGTAGATCGATGTCTAGCTTTTTAAGAAGCCTCCAAATTTTTTTCCAGAGTGGTTGTACTAGTCTACATTCCCACCAGCAGTGTAAGAGGGTTCCTTTTTCCCCGCATCCTCTCCAACACCTGTTGTTGGTGGTGTTGCTGATGATGGCTATTCTAACAGGGGTGAGGTGGAATCTTAGTGTGGTTTTAATTTGCATTTCCTTTATTGCTAGAGATGGTGAGCATTTTTTCGTGTGCTTTTTGGCCATTTGAATTTCTTCTTTTGAGAAAGTTCTGTTTAGTTCACTTGTCCATTTCTTTATTGGTTCATTAATTTTGGGAGAATTTAGTTTTTTAAGTTCCTTATATATTCTGGTTATCAGTCCTTTGTCTGATGTGTAGCTGGCAAATATTTTCTCCCACTCTGTGGGTGTTCTCTTCAGTTTAGTGACCATTTCTTTTGATGAACAGAAGCTTTTTAGTTTTATGAGGTCCCATTTATCTATGCTATCTCTTAGTTGCTGTGCTGCTGGGGTTTCATTGAGAAAGTTCTTACCTATACCTACTAACTCCAGAGTATTTCCTACTCTTTCCTGTATCAACTTTAGAGTTTGTGGTCTGATATTAAGATCCTTGATCCATTTTGAGTTAATCTTGGTATAGGGTGATGTACATGGATCTAGTTTCAGTTTTTTGCAGACTGCTAACCAGTTTTCCCAGCAGTTTTTGTTGAAGAGGTTGTCTTTTCTCCATCGTATGCTTTTAGCGCCTTTGTCAAAGACAAGTTGGTTATAGTTGTGTGGCTTCATATCTGGGTGCTCTATTCTGTTCCACTGGTCTTCATGTCTGTTTTTGTGCCAGTACCATGCTGTTTTTATTGTTATTGCTTTGTAATATAGTTTGAAGTCAGGTATTGTGATACCTCCTGCATTGTTCTTTTGACTGAGTATTGCCTTGGCTATTCATGGCCTCTTGTGTTTCCATATAAATTTAACGGTAGATTTTTCAGTTTCTTTAATGAATGTCATTGGAATTTTGATGGGAATTGCATTAAACATGTAGATTACTTTTGGGAGTATTGACATTTTTACTATGTTGATTCTACCAATCCATGAGCATGGGAGATCTCTCCACTTTCTATAGTCTTCCTCAATCTCTTTCTTCAGAAGTGTATAGTTTTCCTTGTAGAGGTCATTCACATCTTTTGTTAGGTTTACACCTAGATATTTGATTTTTTTGAGGCTATTGTAAATGGAATTGTTTTCATGTATTCTTTTTCAGTTTGTTCATTATTAGTGTATAGAAATGCTAATGATTTTTCTATGTTGATTTTATATCTTGCTACCTTGCTGTAGCTATTGATGGTGTCTAGAAGCTTCTGAGTAGAGTTTTTTGGGTCTTTAAGGTATAGGATCATTTTGTCTGCAAATAGGGATATTTTGACAGTTTCTTTACCTATTTGTATTCCTTTTACTCCTTCTTCTCGCCTAATTGCTCTGGCTAGGAATTCCAGTACTATGTTGAATAGGAGTGGAGATAGTGGGCATCCTTGTCTGGTTCCTGATTTTAGAGGGAATGGTTTCAGTTTTTCTCCATTAAGTATAATGCTGGCTGTAGGTTTGTCATATATAGCTTTTATAATATTGAGGAACTTTCCTTCTATTCCTAGTTTTCTTAGAGCTTTTATCATGAAATGGTGTTGGATCTTATCAAAGGCTTTTTCTGCATCTATTGAGATGATCAAGTGGTTTTTGTCTTTGCTTCTGTTAATGTGGTTTGTTACGAAAAACGTGCATTGCTGATCTGCTCTCTGGGATGACCTGCTCTCCTCTATGAGAAAGTTCTTTCTCTTGATAAATTGCCATTTCTAAAACTTTGCTATAACTTTCAGTGCATTTCCCATCTTGACTGAATTTTTATCTCATGGGAACACAAGAACTGAGGATCCCAAGCAAAGCTCCCCATACAGTACTGGGGCTGTGCCTGCTAAGCACATCCCACACACTGAGCTGCACCCAAGTGTGGATTCTGACTCACGTGTGCAAGGTGGAGTGATCATAACCAGGAGTCAGACCCTCATCACTCGACTGTCCTCCTTTCCATGAAGTGGGGCACACAAAGGCTATAGTTTCTAATATAGAAACTAGATTCAATATGATATGAACAAAGCAATAAGAGCTCTAGGGCAGAATCCAAAGGAAATACTGGCAACAACAATAAAAAAAAGTGACAGAAGTGACGTACCTCCATGAGCTCATAAGTAGACTGAACATGGCCAATGAAAGAGTCAAAGAGCTCAGAGATATGTCCTTAATAAGTTCTCAAATTGAAATCAAAAGTGAAAAAATAATTTTGAAAAATTAACAGAATATCCAAGAATCGCAAAAACATAGCCTCTGTATAATTGAAATAACAGGGAGAGGAAGGAGAGAAATGAACAGAGAAACATTTCAGGCAATAATGGTTGAGAATTTTCCAAAAACCCACCAGCCTAGAATTCTACATTGGTGAAAATGTCTTCAAAAGTGAAGGAGAGCCAGTGGCTCTTGCTTGTAATCCTAGCTAGTCGAGAGGTGGAAATTGGAAGGACTGATGTTTGAAGACAGCCTGGGCAAAAAGTTCCGTAGGCCCCATTTCATCCAATAAAATGTGGGTGTGGTGGTACTCGCCTGTCATCCCAGCTATGTGGGAAGCATAAAAAAGGGGGTCATAGCCCAGGTCAGCTTGGGCATAAACACAAGACCCTCTCTCAAAAACAAAAATGGCTAGGGGTGTTCAAGACAAATTTGAGGCCCTAGTTCAAACCCTAATACCACCCAAAAAAATTGAAGGAGAAATACTTTCTCTGACAAACAATAAATGAGAGACTCTTACCAGCAGACTCACCTTGCAGAAGACCCACCTTAAAAGTTCTTCAGGGAGAAGAAAACAATGCTAAGACCACGTAAGAAAGGAAAGGCAGACATAAGAGTTAAAAATTATTATTATTAGGCTTTTTTTGTGAACTCAGCCTCTCCTACAAGCTAGGCACCTACTCTACACTCCCACCCCTTTCTCTTATTCTTTTTTTTTTTTTAAAGCAGTACTGGGGTTTGAACTCAGAGCTTGCTAGATAGGTGTTCTACCACTTAAGCCATACTCCCAGCCCCTTTTCCTTATTGTTAGTTGATCTGGAGTCAACAATTTGTTCAGAATTATAATATAAACATAGATTAGATGGCTGCAGTTTATGACAAGTGAAATTAAAGACAAAAATGTCACAAGGTTGGGGAGACAGTTGGGAGCACTGTCAGAGGTTCCTGTGGCACCAGAAAGTACATGGGTGAACATGGACTTGTATTTGCAACTCCAGAAAGAGAACAGAAAAACTGTTCTTCAAAGATTAATAAAGTTGACAAACCTTAGTTAGATTGACCAAGGGACAAGGAGGGATGACTGAAATGACTATAAACAGAAGGTGAAGAGGAGATGTCACTTATAACCACATAGAAATAAAAAGAGCATAAAGGAATACTGTGGACAGCTGCGCACCAACAAGTCAGATAACTTAGACAAAATGGACCAATTCCAAGAAAGGCACCAACTTCTGAAATGGAATCAAGAAGATACGGTATCTGAACAGACCTGTAACGGGCACAGATTAAGTTAGCAGTCAAAAATTAGCCACAGATAAAAACCCAGGCTCAGACGATGTCATCACTGAATCTACCAAGTGTTTAAAAAAGAATTAATACCCACTCTTCACCAACTTCCCCCAAATAGAAGGGGGAGCACTTCCCATTTTTTTGAGGCCAGCATTACCTTGATACCCATATCAGACAAAACATCTCACGACGAAGTCTACAGACCAATACCTCATGAATTATCTTCCACAGAACACCACCACACTGCAGCCAGTGACACGAAAGGAGTTACTCACCACGACCGGGATTTGTCCCAGGAACACAAGTTTTGTTCAACATTCAAAAATCAATTAGTACAAGCCAAGCACCCATGGCCCACTCCTATAATTCCAGTTACTCGACAGGCAGAGACCAGAAGGATCAAGGTTTGAAGCCAGCCCGGGCAAATAATTCATGAAACCCTTGAAAATACCCAACATAAAACAGGGCTGGTGGGGTGGTTCAAGCGGTACAGCACCTGCCTAGCATGTGTGAGGCCCTGAGTTCAAACCCAAGTACTGCCAAAAAAAATCAATTAGTACAATAAGTTATATCAATAGAATAAGGAGCAAAAATCACAAGATTATTTTTTTTTTAGAGACAGGGTCTTGCTATATATAGCCAAGGCTAGCCTAAAACTTGCTATGTAGCCCAGGCTGAACTTAAACTCAAAACCCCCCTTCTCTGCCTCCCAAGTGTTGTAGTTATAGATGCACACCACCAAGCCCAGCTTACAAGATTGTCTTGGTAGTCACAGAAAAGGAATTTGTCAAAATCTTATAGCCTTCCATGATAAAAAACATTCAAACCACTAATAATAGTACAGAAGTTCTTTTACACAATAAAAGGAATTGATGAAAAACCCACAGCAGACATCATACTTAATGCTGAGAAACTGTGGTTTCTGTAAGTTGAGGAACAAGACAAAAACATGAACTCTCACTGCTTCTATTCAACATTGTTCTGGAAGTTCTAGCCAGAGTAATGAGGAAATAAAGTGGAATAAAATTTACCCAGACTGTGAATAAAGCAGTAAAACTATTTCTGTTTGCAGGTGACAAGATCATTTATATTGAAAATTCTGAGGACTGCACAGAAGACGATTAAATTAGATTCAGTGAGGTTAGGAAGGTTGCAGGATATGTGCTTGTACTTGTATATACTTGCAACGAACAATCTGAAAGTGAAAATCAAGAAAACAACTCCACTCACAATAGCATTAAAAATAATAAAATACTTAGGATAAATTTAACAAAAGATGTGCAACTTACACATTGGAAAATTACAAATCATGCTGCAAGAAACAGAAACAGATGTAAATGATCCGTGTTCCTGAATCAGAATGCATACACTGTGGAGATGGCCCCAGTCTCCACAGTGACTTACAGACTCATAGCTAAAGCTCATACAGACCAGCAAGGCACTCAGAAGAGCCAGAACAACTCTGAGAAACAGCAAAGTAAGAAGAGTGGCACTTCCCAATCGCAAAGCTTACCATAGATAAAGCAATAGAACAGAATTTATTGCCCATACAGCCATAGTTGGCTGATTCTTGACAAGGGTTCCCAGGCCATGCAATGGGTAAAATATATGTTTTTTTCAACAAGTATTGCTGGTAAAGTGGACAGCCACATACAAAAGAGTGAACCTGGCCCCTGTATCCCACCATGCACCAAATTAACTCAAAATGGATCTGAGATACAAATGTATCTCATGAAATGTTTAGGAGGAGATATAGGGGTAAAACTTCATGACCTTGTCCTCAAAATATCAAATAGAATTAGTATAGTATCCATCAATTCTACTTCAGGGAGTGTACCCCAAAGTACTGAAATTAGGGACTCAGAAGATAATTGCACACTTACGTTCACAGAAGACTTATTCAGAATAACTGGAAAGTGATTCCAGTGTCCATCTACAGATGAATGAGTGAACAGAAAGGTGGCCTTCACACAATGCAGTATTATTCAGCCCTAAAAAGAAACCCAGGCAGTGCTACAACAGGTATGAGCCTTGTGGACATCCTGTTCAGTGAAATAAGCCAGACACAGGACAGATGCTGTGTGATTCCACCTCCATGTGGTTTTAGGACGACCAGGTTCATAACAACACAGAGGGGAATGGTGGCCTCTGGAGCTGGGGAAGAGAGGAATGGGGAGTTGTTTAATGATCATAGAGTTTGCAAGAAGAGTTCTAGAGAATGTACTTACCACCATTGAACTGGTACCTTTCAAATGGCTAAGACGGTAAGTTTTGTGATATACCTTTTACAATTTGAAACATATTTTAAAACTTCAAGGATTATTAGATATGAGACCAAATCAATGAACAACAGAAGAAAAATTGTACTTCATCAAAATAAAAAACTTTTGGGATTTAAAGGACACATGAAAGTAAAAGATGAGGCAAAGAATGGGAGAAGTGTATGTGGAAATTAATCTGATAAGCAACTGGTCTCAAAATTACTCAAAAAACTCTTGCAACTCAGTGATAAAAAGACAAGCAGCCCAGTTTTTGAAACGGGCAAAGGGGAATGAGCATTTCTCTAAGAAGGCGCAATGGGCAAGGAGCCCCTCAAAAACACTCCAGATTACCATCACCAGGGAAACTCAGGTCAAAATGCCAAGGGCATTCTTGCTCGTGCCCGTTCAGTTTCCTAGGGAAAAGACCAAATGGTAAGTGTTTGGGAAGTGAAGGAATTGGACATCATGCCCTGTGGGATGTGAGCTATGCTCAGGGAGGGGGCCATGGGCTTCCTCAGCTCAAGGAACCTACAGCTTCCAAGTGAGCCAGGATCACACTTGTTATGAGTATTATGTTTGATGTGCTTTAAGCATATTGAAAATTATATAAAACCTATATGAAAAAATATTGTGTGCACTTGAAAGCCCTATGATGTAAACACATACCATGTGGTGCCCGATATGCAAATCAGCCAACCCTAAACTGGTGCCAATATGCAAATGAAGAAACACTAAGCTGGCTCCGATAAACCACACCATTATGAATACTTAAACTCCACTCGCCACTTCCTCCTAATTGGCAACACGCATCACGCTGGTGGACAGCAGACCAGACAAGGTGGACCTGGACTCTCCGCATGACCCGTGAGGATTCCCTGGGCATCCTGGAAGCATATGGAGACTGAGAACTAGTCAGGACCTGCTTGGAGCCAGCTGCCGGTGGACTAAGATCACGTTGCAAGGTAAGCACAGCTTGGGGAAATCTGAGGAGCTATCCGGTTAGGTTGTAACTCCCTCCAATAAAGTGTGTGTATGAGCAACTTAGTTCCTGCCTGTTAATTCATTTAGCGCCTGACTGACAGTCAACTTTACACTATCACCTGCTCAAGACAACACTTTGTGTACATATGAATGAAAACCTGTCTACATGAATGAAAACCTGTCTACATGAAAACATGAGCACAGCTGTTTGCAGCAGCATTCGTAATGATAGACAATAAATGGAACTGGGGAGGCAGAGCCTGGGAGGATTATGGTTGGAGGTCAGCCAGAGCAAAAAGCTAGTGAGACCCCATCTCAATTAGTAAGCTGAGCATGATAGTGTGGAGACCATAGTTAGGATGATCGCTATCTGAACTCAGCCCAGGTAAAAACTCAAGATCCTATGCTAAAAATAACAGATGCCTAAAAGGTCTGGATCTGCGGTTCAAGCAGTAAAGCACCTGCCTGGCAAACATGAGGCCCTTAGTTCAAACTCCAGTATCACAAATAAATAAATAAAAACCTTAGGTGTCCATTAAGTGACAAAGGAAAAACAGTGCTTAAGTCAGACAGTAGAATATAGTTAGACCACAAAAGGAAGTCCTAGTGCATGCTAAAGAAGTCAGCCTCAAAAGGCCTCTTCACATGAAAGCCCAGCATGGGGAGATCCAGAGGGACAGAACAGACCAGTGTTTTCCAGGGTTACAGGGAGGGGAAGAAAAGACAGGGTGGGCTCTTTTTCTGTTTCTTTTGGTGTTATGAAAATGTGCTGAGGAGAAATGTGGAGGTGGTGGCCAGTGGGGATCTGCTCCTGGTCCCAGTGCCACACTGCCTTCTCCCACTCCAGCCTACTCCAAATTTGATATGGCCCCAGCCCCACCCAGCAGCTGCCCCACTCATGGCCTTCGGATGTGCCCACCACCTCCCTGCTCTGTACAGCAGAAGGCATCACTCCCCACACCCCTTACCACCTTCCCGCCAGCTGGGCGCCAGCTGAGCGTTGATGAGTGGGGAGGGTCAGGTGCACTCCAACACTATCCACCATGAAACAGATGGAAGGGTCCCACTGATACTGGATTGCTAACCCCAAGTTCGTGCCCTGGCGCAGTCAATGATTGAAAACGCTGGACCAGGAGTTAGGAGTTAAAGCAAGCACAAAGCTTATTGAAAGGACAGAAAAGCACCCTGGTGGGTGGGACTTAGTGAAAGAGCCAAGCCATAGAACAGCTGAAGTCTAGGGGATAAAATAGTGTTCTCTCCAACTTAGGCACCCCCTACCCTACTTTGAAGTTGTCTAATTAACCTCTTACTGAGCCCGACTCCCATCCTTATCAAACTGGACGTTCCAGGAGGGTCATGTTAGTCCATCCTGTCCTTGAGGCCTGTCATAAACATTTTATGACTACCTCTTGTTATCTTGGTAAAACCCACCATTTATGGTTATAACTCCCTTTTGCTATCTTGGAGAAGTTTGTTGTGTTACTTTCCTCGAGGAGCCTGTTTTTCCATTTCTTTCAAAGGTGCTTCTCTGTCTTCCTCATCTAGGAGAAAGACCACTGTAGTTTATTATCTGGGCAAGAAGCCCACTCCTCATGTCTCCCTAGATGTTTGCTTTTAAGGATGCTTCCTGGCTTCTTCATCTAAGACAAAGTTACTTCTGCCATCTGTTCCCTTTCCAATCCCAGGGTCACTCCTGCCATTTGCTCCCCTCATACCACCTGGGACAGAAGTTAACCATTGTTGGAACATGGTTATATACTGACAAAGAACTGTTACTGGTAAGCCTTAGTTGTAAGAACGCGTTGAAAGTTTTTGTTAAGTATTGGTTTATTTTATTTTATTTTATTAGTAGAAAGTCCTCGAGAGTATCATTGCATTCACTTCCTACTTACAAGGTGGAATTTCAACCTGCAATTGTCTTTGTCAGTTCAGTCGGTGACTCAGAATATGACCTTGTCCTATTCCATTGTGTAAGCCATCCCGGGGCAGGTCCAAGGGTTTTGGATTCACCAGACAAACTCCACCATGTTTGGCTACCCTAGAATCCCACAAGCTCATTCCAATTCAAGACCACTGAGGAAGTGGATTGTATTCATAGTCGTTATTTCAAACGTCGGACCAACATCATTCTGTGTTAAGAAAATGTTCTCAAGTGGATGTACCATGTTTACCATTGTTCCTATACTTCTTCAATGCCTGATACTCACCTTTTCCCTGCCTCTAAAATTCCTTTCTTCTTCTTCACATTATCTTTCTTGATTGCTTCTTATTATAAAAGGAACAAAGATGTGGATTTGCTGTGCACATTGGCAGGTCCATACAGAAAAAGTGCAGAGGTTTATATACCACTTACAGTAACAGCTCAGAGTATAAAGTCAAGGAAGAGTTTCAAATATGAGACTTGCTCTGAAATAAGCCTACCTAGGACAATTCCACTTTCACTTCATCAGAATTTTCCTCCCCAACTGTTTAACAGCGGTAAATATAAAAAGTCTGATAGTTAAAACACAATGCAATCAAACTGTTAACTGCCTCCAGCCTGCCCAAGTTCTGAGTAACAGAGCTTTTTCAAATCTTATTCCCCTTTCATTTAAATTTAGTGGGGAAAAAAACCTTTAAAAGTCATGTTGTAACAATGTATCCCCATACAGAACTGCAATTTGCCAAGATTTTAATGTGTCTTAAGAGAAATTTTCCTGAAAAAATAGTGACGATCACTTTCCAGTAAATATGGAGTGAATAATTTTTATTCCAGTCAGAGGTGTAATCACTTTTTGGGGGACACATTGCTGTAAGTTAGACAACTGTAGCATCCACCTAAGACAATAAAAGCAAGCAGGCAGGCCGTCTGCCTTGTTGTGATGAGTGTCTATGCAGTTCATCGTGACTTTTTGTGAGAGCTTCCCTGTAATTGGTAGCTGGGCTTCCAGTTGTCCAGTGTTTCCCCTTTAGTTAACTTCTTGTCCTTGTTTTTGTCTGACTCATATACCAGGTGTCTGGCTCTGGCCTGGGCATGGTCATAATCTTGGGAAAGGATCCAGTGGTGAATCTCATTCTTGTCCAGCTTCCCATCCTTGTTCAGATCCCAGAAATCATTGAACTGTTCCCATTCAGACAAAACCCAGTCTGGCTCAGGGCTGTTGTGCCTGTGGGAAAACCTATCTGCAATGTACTCGTCCTGGTCCATAAGCCCATCCCCATTCTTGTCTGTGTCCTCCGGGGTTTCCAAAACCACAATTTCCTCCATAAGCACAAACTCTTCACAGGGCATAAAGGCAGTGAATTCCTCCCAAGTGGCCATCAGGTCCCCATCGAGGTCTGCAGCTTTGAACCTTCTCTCACCACGTGGCAGTGTCATTTTGAAGGTATGATGAATGGGAACTATCTTGGAACTCTGCAGGGTTTCCTAGGTAGTAGCCATAAGTGACTTGTTTGTATTCTGCCCAGTAAGTTTTATCATCCTGTCCCTATCATAACCCTTAGTGACATTATCATCGATGTATCTCTTCTGCACCCATTTGATCCAAATTTTCAGCTCCTCGGTAGTGACGATTTTCAGCTCCATCCCATCACTGTCAGTTCAAACAATGATCACCCCCAGCCTCTCCTTGCTCTCATCTGGGATGAGCTGATTGAAGGTCTTGGAGTTCTCCTTGCCCAGGAAGGCCTGATGGCCGTACTGTTAAATTTTCTTAAAGTACCTCTATTGATAAACTTTAGGTTACAAGTGCCCTGTCGAAAGGTGCTTTGACTCAACCGAAGACCAACTGCTGTGACCCAACAGAAGGCCTATGATTGGTGAAAACACAATCTTTCATTTGCATAATGAACTGAACCAGGAGTGGTGCAAACACTGATGGACTGTTGTCATTGGTCAGACACCCTTATCCCTGCCCCTCTCCTTTCTGGCTATGTAAGCAGGCTGCTCAACTCACTTTGTTACTTTTTTTTGGTGGTACTGGTGTTTGAACTCAGGGCTTCATGCTTGCTAGGCAGGCACTCTACCACTTAAGCATTCCGTCAGCACTCAACTCACTTTGTGAGCAGCTGATACCCTCGTGATTTAATGCCATCGTCCAATGAAAGACTATCTCTGAAGTAGTCTTTCCCACCTTTGCTGAACTGATACCATTAAGAAAAGGAAGAGAAGAAGCTGCAGTGGCAGGGAAGAAGCTGCCCTGTCAGCAAGGCAGCAGTAAGGCCAGAAACTGAGCAGCCCTGGCAGAACTGACAGTGGTGGAGGCAATCAGCAGCCAGCAGCAGAGAATATCAGAGGGCTGTAACACTGAGCTGTAACTCTTAGGACCCCGAGCCTGTGCTACTGCCCTAGCTGTCAAGGGCCCAGAATGAATGGTGCTGCTCCCTGTTATCTACTAAGGCCCAGGCTGACTGGCACTGCCCACTGTCATCTTCTGTACTTCCTGCAAATACCACAAGGGCCCAGAATAACTGCAGGAGCTTCTCCTTTCCTACCCACGATATCTATCTAGGTAAAGCAAAAGAACCCCAACCAGCTGGTTTGTGGTCAATGGCCTCTCTGTGGGTATTAACCCAAGGAACTTAACCTGCTCTTCAGGTGTTTGGGGAGTATGGAGGGTCCCTGATCAAGCTCACCTTGAGATAGGACGAGCACCTGTAACAGGTACTTAAAAACTGCTTTTGACAAAAGCACTGACTACTTATATGAGCCCATGAATTAACTAAAAAGCAGGAGGAAAGCTTGGCATCTCTGGCTCCATTTTACATCTGTCTCTGAGCCATTCTCTTCTGTAGTCATCTTGTCCAGAAAGGACAAGACTTACAGATAACATCTTTACAACAAAGGTCAAAAACTATCTCTGAGGAAAGGAATAGCAGAGCCTAACAGGACAGACCACTCCCAAATGAAGGCAATTACATGTCAGGATGAGGCTGTACCTGGAGCAGATGTAATCATCTCATGGAAACCAGATTTCTCCCCTCAAGTGATGACAGCAGTAACAACTTCTCCACAGCCTCTCACAGAACCAGAACTAACACAACTATCGTCCACATTTTGCCTGGGACTGTTTAGTTGTGTATACCTCTCTCCCCCTGCCCCAGTTCTTCCCCTATTTAAACCAAAAGCTCATGTCTATACCCTGAAGATGAGCCAAGTGCATACTCTCCCTGTTCCCATTATGTGCCATATTAATAAGTCTCCTTTCTCTTCCCTTTAACACTAGTTGTCTCTTTAATTGGCATATTGGGGTGAGTGGCTGGACCTGACATACAGAACCCCTGGAGTTGGGCCTCTGGTCTAGGACTCCAGTTATAGCACTGTTTCCAGTTAGGTGATAGTTCTTTTTTTGTTTGTTTGTAGTACTGGCAATGAAATCCAAGGCCTCCCACACATTTGTGAGCTTTGACAGCCAGGCAGGAGCAGAAGTGCCCCAAAATGCACTGAACAACATTTGCTTCAATTCTGAGAACTGAAGACCTTGAAGCTTAAGTTTGCCAAAGCCGACAACATGGACAAGAGCAAGCTACTGGTGACATCCCATCCCTCCAGCATGCAGCCCACCCTAGGAGCACATCTCATGCAGGGACCCCTGTGAACTGATGGGGGTTGCTCTGACCCCTCCATCCTGGGGCTGAAACCTTTGCCCTCTACACCACCATACTGGCCCCAACTGACTCACACACCACATTCACCTACGCAGCTACCTTTACTGCTGCTGCCACTGCCCTCCATCCTCAGGTGTGCTGGCACCCCTCCTCAGATGCCAACCAGCACAGATGAAAGTGTTGCTAGTTCTGTGGGTTCTTTAGTCCTGTCAGCAGGAACTTGCTCTGGAACCATGTGCTGTGTGGTAGGGCTGAAGTAGCCACTGCACTTCATTGCTGCCCACCTATGCAAAGCAGCCCTCCAGAAAATGAATCTTCAGCCTCACTCAGTGGGTGGCTCCATTTCCTCTCCCTCTTTCTCAACCCCACTCTGCCACAAAGCCGGCTCCAAGGCCTCCAGCAGGACTAGGGGAACTTCTTGCTGGGACACCCAGGCCCAGCTCAAAGACCTCACTGGGACCTAGCACAGCCTGATCTTCCACCCAAACTCACTTCTATAGCTCCCTATCAAGGCAACAAGGCATTTAATATTGTGTGTTTTCTGCTAGGACTTAAGACACTTGAACTTGTGTGTATGAATGTCCAGTTGGTTACACACACACACACACACTGTCACTATAACAACAGGTCCTAGCACTCAGGGGTCATCATATCCAGTCCACACCCTCCCCCTACACCCACTCTCCTTCAGGAAGGCCCAAGCCCTGTGGCCACCTCTCCCCAGGGGCCCAGCATCCTCTCTCCCAACCCCATGTACTTCCAGGCTTAACCACCACCACCATCACCCAACGATACAGTGTTTGTCTTTTTACTTCAAATCAGTCCTCTACTACCTTCCCAGATGGGCTGACAACACTTCAAAAAGAACCCTGCATCTGCCCATCTTGCTTACCTCTCCACAGTGCAACCCTGCTTTCACCAACACTGCTCCTCATCCTTCCCAAACACCCAAGCCAACCAAAAACTTGAAGAGTTATTTTTGCACCATATGTAATAAAATATGCAACATGGCCAGGCACAGTGGCCCAAGCCTGTAATCCTAGCTTCTTGAGGGGTGAGTATCAAGACCAGCCAAGTCACAAAGTTCACAAGACTCCCATCTCGACAAATTGCTGGGTACAAATTGCTGGGTATGGTGGTGCACATCTGTCATACAAGCTAAGCAAGAAAGCACAAATAGGAGGATGGAGGTCAAGACATAAAGAGAGATCCCATCATAAAAATAACCAACCCCCCAAAAGGCTGGTGGCATGGCTCAAGTGATAGAGTACCTGCCTAGCAAGCATGAGGCCCCAGTACAGAAAAAAATTATGCATCATAAAGTATTTTCCTTTTTTTTTTAATTTATATGTGCATACAACGTTTGGGTCATTTCTCCCCCCTTCCCCTCACCCCCATAAAGTATTTTTCATGTGTGTCCTTTAATTATTAAAGAGACCTTATTAGTCATGTCTGGTAAGTTTCAAGTTTGGTTTGAGACATGAAGAAGAAAAGGGTTTCTGTTGTTCATTAACGAGCCTTCGTGCCAGGCATTCTTTAAAGGAAAATTGTGCAATTTTGCGTGGTTTTATGAACTTGTCAGTGCTTTGGCTTCAGTGCATCTGTGACTCTTGCCATTTCAGATGTGGGAGTCTAGGAGGCTGTTGTAATTACTGATCCTGTGTGAATGTGAAATGGGATAATGCATGAAATGTAAAATTAAACAATCTGCTGGGTGCTGGTGGCTCACACTTGTAACCTTAGCTTCTCAAGAGGCAGATCAGGAAGATCATGGTTTAAAGCCAGCCTGGGTAAAAAATTCACAAGACCCTATTTGAAAAAACCTATCACAAAAAAGGGCCGGTGGAGTGGCTCAAGGTGTAGGATCTGAGTTCAAACCCCAGTACCACAAAAAAAATTTAAAAACCCGAAGTGAACCGAACACCAGTGGCTCACACCTGTAATCCTAGTTACTTGGTAGGTTGAGATCAGGAGGAACACAGTTTGAGGCCGGTATGAGTAAATAGTTAACAAGACCCCAACTCCAAAAAACAGAGCAAAGTGGACTGGAGTTGTGGCTGAAGTGGTAGAGCCACTTTGCAAGTGCGAAGTCCTGAGTCAAACCCCAATTTCAACAACAAGAGCAACAACAAAAAATCCAAAGTAAACAAAGTTCTGGAATTAAATAAGAATATCTGGCACCATCAAGAATATACCAAAAGAGGACAGGTAAGATGGCAGATTGCTGACAGGCACCACTTCCCTGAGTCTCCATGAATCTGAAATAAAACCTCCGGTTTGTGGCTACAAGGAGAGGTACAAAACATAAAAATTAGTATGCTTAAAAAAAAAAAAGAAGAAGGTGTCAGTATAAAGGCAGACAGTAGCTAGAATTACCAAGATCTAACTAAACCTATAAAAACACAAATCTGGTGTGGGCACATGGCCATGGACCTGGAACTGCTCCATCCTGTACCCCTCCCTGCCTGAGCTTTGTTGGGGTTTGTTTTGTTTGTTTGTTTTTTGGTGGGACTGGGGTTTGAACTCAGGACTTTGCTCTTGCAAAGCAGGTGCTCTACCACTTGAGCCACACCTCCAGTCCATTTTGCTCTGATTATTTTGAGGGTGGGATCATGCAAACTATTTGCTTGGGCTGGCTTCTAACCACAATTGTCTTGATCTCACCCTCCCAAGTAGCTAGGATTACAAACATTAGCCACTAGCATCTGAATTCCTTATTTTTTGTCTGGACCTGACTTGCTTCCCACAAAAACCACTCACAATGGCCACTCTGCAAGAAAAACAACTATATGGAGGACTAAGAGTAGATCAGCAAGCCTTGCCCTAGCCACCGGAGAGAAGCCAACCACCAACTGGCATCCCCACCACTATCAAGTCCGGAAAGACTAGTCAGATGAGCTAGACAGTTTCAGTACTGAGGGCTACTGAACAGGCCAGCTCATCATGCAGGAGCAAATCCATCTGACCCCTGAGAATCCTTTGACTAAATGGACTAAATCTGACCCCTCAAGAAAACCTTTGGCTAAGTGGACTGCTTGAAGGTTCCCAGACAAGCCTGGCGGGGTGGGATGAAGCCGCTCAGTGGGAAGTGAGCAAGCTAGTCAGCTAGAGCTCAGTGTCTGAGTCTCTATCCCAAGACAAGGAGGATGCTGACGTAAGCTGACCAGCTAGCTAGATCCCTTAACCTACTGCCCAATGCAGCAGGGTATTCATATACAGAAGTGACAGGAGTGATCACCCTTCACTCCCCAAATTAAACTTTAAACTGAAGGCCTAGGTGGAAAGGTGTGTGTGTTGGGTCGGCGGGGAGCAGGTCCATGATGGCCAAGCCAGGGCAGACATTGAGTTTCCTGAACATGGAAAAATGCAGGCTCCAAAAGCCAGAGTGCTTTCTAACCCACTAGTTGTAGTCAGAGAACTGACCACTGACCTCCCTCCCCACCAACTGGCTACCTCTCATGCCTGGAATTGACCTACCTCACTCCAGCAGCTGTCCTAATCCAACCTCCCCCCCAAGTTATACCTGGGTGATCCAGGGCCCTGAGGGGTATATGAGTAAACACAACAGGAGAACTGCAGACAAAAACCTGAAGGTCAGAGATTAGAGAGGAGCATCCAGTGTGCCGACAGAGCACAGAAGGCATATACTCTTCTCAACAAGGAAGAAATGCTGACTTTTTTTTAATTAAGTTTTAATTTCTTTATCCTTCTACTGCCAATTTTTTCTTCTTACTTTTTCATTTCTTTTCTTTTTTATCTCTTTTTCTTCATTTTTCCTCTCTCTTATTTGCAAATCATTCAACTAGTGTTTTTATTTTTTTCTGCCTCTTTCTATTACTCTCAAACTTACTATCCTTTTGCAATCTCTGGCAATATCACCCTTCTCCAAAACAATTGAACTACATCTCTACATGCTGAGGTTTTGAGTACCTGCAGTCCTCACACTTCACTCCCCTTCTCCAATTCTCCCCCATCTTCCTTCTTCCTTATTTCCTCCCCAACCTCCTTATTTTTACTGCTTTAACTCCTATGCAAACAAGTTTTATTTTTCTAACCCCCTACTATATCATACAAGAAAATTAGCCCCCTTCATACATAATGTCATCAGATATATAGAAAATGCCACCAATGATATTCTACCTCATGTAAATATCTGATTTGGTGTTGAATTGACGCATGTGTTGTTGCTAAGTTATACTCCTAGGCCAGTGGTCAGAAGAAGCCACTAACCAGTCCTGCCAGAACACAGAAAATAATTCAAGGGAAAGACTTTAGGTGACTAAAACCCCCAACCAACTAGCTGGCTACAGATGAGCAAATCTCGAAATAGATGCATAACAAATATGAAAAGTCAGGGGAATGTGGTTCCTCAAAGGATCAGCAAAGAATCTGCTTGACAGTGAGGGGGTGAAGTCTCAATTTCCAAGCTCAAAATGATTAATGAGATGGGTTGCTTACATAGGTAAGCACTCAATGAAATCAAAGAGAATATGAATAAACAGCTGAGTGAATTCAATGAGAATGCAAAGAAATAACTAAATGAGCCCAAAGAGAATACAAACAAACAGCTGGGTGAACTCAAGAAGGATACAAATAAACAGCTAAAGGAAATAAGGAAGATATTCAATAAAGATATAGAAAGTCTTAAAAAATTGAAGCCCTAGAAACAAAAAGCTCTTAAAGTCAAATAAAAAATTCAGTTGAAAACCTGTCCAGTACACTGAAGCTAGTCGAAAGCAGATGATTAGGGTTTGAAGACAAAGTAGATATAATGGGAAAAAACAGATGAATATAGAGATAAAATAGTGAATATGCAAGAACTCTGAAACTCCATCAAAAGAACAAACTTATGAATCATGGGCATTGAAGAAGGAAAAAAGTGCAAGCTAAATGCATGGGAAACATATTCAACAAATAATGCAGAAAAGTGGCCAGGCACTGGTGGCTCACACTTGTAATCCCACCTATTCTGGAGGAAGAGCTCAGGAGTATCACAGTTCGAAGCCAGCCTGGGCAAATAATTCACAAGACCCTATCTCAAAAACCCCTTAACAAAAAAAGGGTGGTAGAGTGGCTCAAGGTGAAGGCACTGAGTTCAAACCCCAGTACCACAAAAACAAATAATAATAATAATAATTCAGAAAACCTCCCAAATCTTATTAAAGAAATGCCCACCCAAGTACAGGAGGCTTCTAGGACTCCAAACTGACACAACCAAAATATTACCCCCACAACATATTATAGTTAAAACAGTAAGGATAGAGAACAAGAAAAGAAAACTGAAAACTGCAAGGGAGAAGTGCAATGGCAAACCCATCACAACAGCAGATTTCTCAACAGAAACCTTAAAAGCAAAGCGGGCATGGAATGATGCATTTCAAGTGCTAAAAGAAACTAACTTCAAACCTAGAATAATCT
This sequence comes from Castor canadensis, assembly GCF_047511655.1. Taxonomy (NCBI): domain Eukaryota; kingdom Metazoa; phylum Chordata; class Mammalia; order Rodentia; family Castoridae; genus Castor; species Castor canadensis. The sequence continues at coordinate 209,311,797 of NC_133386.1, read as the reverse complement.
GCCCAGCAAAACTATTATTCATAACTGAAGGAGAAGTAAAAACTTTCTGTGACAAACAGAAACTAAAGCAATTTATGACCACTAAACCAGCACTCCAGTAGAGCGCCTGTCTAGCAAGCATGAGGCCTGGAGTTCAAACCCTAGTATCACCAATAAATAAATAATAAATAAACCAGCACTGCAGAAGATGCTCAAGGAAATCCTTCATACAGAAGACGAAAATAAACATAGTGCAAGTATGGGGATAAATAAACCTTAACAGATAAGTGGATCAGCAAGTGATGAGTAGGAAAAATCAAACATGAAAGAAGAAAAGAGCAACAAAATTGCAGGAATTGCTACACACATACCTTTCAATATTAACACTGAATGTCAATGACCCCCATTCCTCAATCAAAAAAACAGATTGGCAAACTGGTCTAACAAGCAAGACCTTTTAATTTGTTGCTTACAATAAATGCATCTCACTACAAAAACAAATATTGGCTTAGGGAGAAAGGGTGAGCAAAGATTTTCCAAACAAATGGGCCACCAAAACCAGGACAGAGTAAATATACTTGTTTCTGATAAAATAGACTTCAAACCAAAATTAGTTGAAAGAGATAAAGAAGACTTTCCATATTAATAAAAGGAACAGCACATCAAGAGGATATAACAATTGCACTAATGTCAGTGCACCCAACTTCATTAAACATACACTACTGGGCTTAAAAACACAGATAGACCCCAACACAATGACAAGAGGCTTCAGAACCCTACTGTCACCAAAAGATAGGTCATCCAGACCAGAAAAAAATCAGCAAAGAAACCTCAGAATTAAATGACAGTAGAGAGTAAATGAACTTAACAGATATCTGCAGAGTATTTCTTCCAGCAGCAGCACAATACAAATTCTTCTCAACAGCCCATAGAATTTTCTCCAAAACAAATCATATTTTAGGACACAAAGAAAGTCTTCACAAAAACAAGAAAGTTGAAATAACTCCCTGTACCCTATCAGATCACAATGGAATAAAACTATAACTCAACAACAAAAGAAACTACAGAAAATATTCTGTATGGAGACTGAACAACACACTGTTGAATAACCGGTGGGTCACTGAAGAAATAAGGGGGCAATTAAAAAGTTCTAGAATCTAATAAAAATGAAAACACAATCTATGTGATACAGCAAAGGCAGTGCTAAGGGGAAAGTTTACAGCTTTGAGCACTTACGTTAAAAAACAAAACAATACAGATCTCAAATAAGTGACCTAATGCTACATTTCAAACTCCTAGAAAAAGAAGAACAAGCTAAATCAAAGTTAGCAGATCGAAAGAAATAGTAAAAATTAAGACCAAAATTAATGAAATAGAGATCAAAAAATGTACAAAGACTCAATGAAACAAAAAGTTGTTTCTTTGAAAAGATTTAAAAAAAAGGTTTTAAAATTCTTAGCCATCTGAGTAGAAGGAGGGGGAGATAAGCCCAAATTAATAAAATTAGAGATTAAAAAAAGGGATTATCACAACAAATACCAATGAAATCCAGAGGATCATTAGGGAATACTTCGAAAATCTATATTCAAATAAACTGGAAAATCTAGAAGAAATTTCTAGATGCATCTGACCTATCAAAATTGAACCAAGATAAAACCACCTCAACAGATCTATAATAAGCAATGAAACTAAAGCAGTAATAAAGAAAAGCCTAGGACCTGATGGATTCCTGTTGAATTCTACCAGACCTTTAAAGAAGAACTAATACACTCTCACCTGGCCCTTGGCCGTTGATGGCTGGTCAGAAAAGCCTCAAGGTTGTCTCTTATGTGGCCCTTGGCTGTTGACCGCTGACTGGAAAATCCACGAGCTCTCTCCCACCACTCAATTGCACCCCTGTTCTAAATAAAGGACAGCTGTCTAGGAAAGATGACTGAGGAGTGTGGAAGAAGCATTTCCAAGAACATGGGGAGGTAGAACAAATAGGGCAAAGGAACCATTGACCCTGCTCTTACAGGGGAAAAAGATCCAATCCGACTTGATGCAGCACTTGCAGATAAGGAGGTGCAGTGCCATAGTAAAGGGGAGACAGGAGATGAAAGGGATTCAGCAATGAAGCAAGGTTCAGAGTTGAGGTGCTTGCAAGTGAAAAAGGGAGTGTTACTTTGTCTGTAATAAAACCTTAGAGTGATGTGTACTGGGATTGAGGTGCTGGCCTAAATCAGGTTTTGAGTCAATTTATGAAGGATTTAAATTTTCTCTCCAAGACTCTGGAGACACACTTTGCAGGCATAATCACTGAGAAGAGGCATAACTTTGACCCCTCCACACCTCCAGCCGGCGCAGGGAATCTCCACTTCACGTTACACGGAGAAACCAGGAGGGCCCCCGGGCCGCCAGTCGCTCGCGCCCAGATGGCTTGGGAAGACGCGGACCAGGTGAGCTTCGCGGTACCTGCGGTACTCCCACAGACAAGCCTGGGCCAGAGCAGCATAGCCCCCTGGACAGACTGACCCCCACCCGGGGAAAAAAGAGAAACTGAGTAATAAGCAATAACAGCAATAAAGACACACGGGAAAGAGGGTGGGGTGCCCTGAGCGCTGAAGATTGGGGGAAGGGAACCCTTCCCGGGACTGTAAATAAACGAGCCGGGCGGGCTGGAGAGCCTCTAGCGGGAGCGGGGGTGCGCGCCCAGCAACCAGGAGCAGGGAAGGCTTGTGAGAGTGGCGGAGGGAGGAAAACTCCACAGGAGGAGAGGAAGACCCACTTCCCACGTGAGCTGTAAACAAACATGGCGGCCGGCAGGAGCAGCAGTGCCGCCCAGTAATCAGGAGCAGGAAAGCTTGTGAAAGTGGCGGTGGGAGGAGAACTGCACAGGAGGGGGGGGAGACCCACCTCCCACATGAACTGTGAATAAACACGCAGGCCTGACAACGCAGGTGCAGTGTCACCTTTCCCAGTGCTTGGAAAGGGGAAAGCCTGTAGCAGAGGCTCCCACACAAGAGAACTCTGAGCAAACAAAGCCTGCTGGGCCAGATGAGTGCTAAGCTCACCCCAGAGATCTGCATAAATAACGCCACCAGCTACAGGCTGAGAGCAGCAGGCAGGCAAGCCACAGTTGCAGATACCACTCTCAGAACTGTCTCCAGACGCTTTTTTTTCTTTTTCTCCCTACCTTTGATGGGAGAACAACCGAATTACACCTGCAAGCTGAAAAACTTACTGAAACTGTATTGCATTTGAACTTGGGACACTTGGTGGGGTTTTTGTGTGTGTGTGTAGTTTTATTCTACTTATTCATCTGCTTTGATGAGACAACTACAGAACAACATCTGAGGCACCATCTCCAGGACTGGAGACTGAGATGGACACCCAAATTATTAAGACTGAAATTTCATTGCATTTGAACTTGGAGGTTTTTTGGTTTGTTGGTTTTTTAAAATTTTCTATTTTTTTCATTTTATTTTAATACATTTTTATATATAGATTTTTCTTTCATTTACTTATTTTTTATTTTTATTCTTATCTTTTTTTATTTATTTTTGATTTTCAATCCTCTCTCTGTCTCTCTAATGTCTGTTCAGCTTACTGTCAATTAGTATGCTAAAGCTCCCTGTTTATACCTTTGAAACCTTCTTGTCTGATTCCTTGTTCTGTTTTCTCCTTCCAGTCTGTGTATTTGTTTTTCCCATTTCTTTAACTTCTTGCTTTCCATCTCAGCTCACCCTTCCATTCTAAATATTACAATTGTTATTATTACAAGCTAGAAAATAATTGCACACAGTACAGGGACAGTAACAACACCAAAGACAATGATGGGAAGACAGAAAAAACAGGGAAACCAGTTTCCCCACAGCAAAAAATTAGTACAGGAACCAGAGGGGAATGAAGAAAACAGGTACTCAGATCCAGACTCCAACAAAATGAAGATAAACTATGCCAAAGGACCCAATGAAGCCCACAAGAATAATTTAAAAGAAGACATACTACAGGTACTCAATGAGAATTTCATAGAGATGATACTGAATAGGGTCAACCAAAATGTACAGGAGACACTCAAGAAATTCCAAGACAACAAAAATAGAGAATTTGAAAAAGCAAAAGAAGAAATAAAGGAAACCATAGAAGCACTGTATAAACACCAAAGTGAAAGAGAGAACACGATGAATAAACACATAAATAAACTCAGGACAAAAAAAAAACAACATTAAAGAGGAAACCAGCCAGGATATGGAAAACCTCAGAAAAAAGAATGAAACAGAACTGCAAAACAAAACGGAAGGCCAATCCAGCAGAATAGAACAAACAGAAGACAGAATCTCAGAACTTGAAGATGAAATGGTAATTAAATGAAAAACCGAAGAACTATTAATTAAACAACTCAAGACCTGTGAAAAGAAAATGCAAGAACTCACCGACTCCATCAAAAGACCAAACTTGAGAATCATGGGCATTGAACAAGGAGAAGAGGTGCAAGCAAAGGGAATGCATAATATATTCAACAAAATAATTACAGAAAATTTCCCAAATCTAGAGAAAGATATTCCCATACAAATGCAAGAGGCCTCCAGGACACCAAACAGACCAGATCAAAATAGAACTACTTCACGACATATCATCATTAAAACAACAAGTTCAGAAACTAAGGAAAGAATATTGAAGGCTGTAAGAGAGAAAAAACAAGTAACATACAAAGGTAAACCCATCAAAATCACAGCAGACTTCTCAACAGAAACATTAAAAGCAAGAAGAGCGTGGGGTGAGATCTTCCAGGCACTGAATGAAAATAACTTCAACCCCAGGATACTCTACCCAGCAAAGCTATCATTCAAAATAGACGGAGCAATAAAAGTCTTCCATGATAAGCAGAAACTAAAACAATATGTGAACACAAAGCCACCACTACAAAAGATTCTGCAAGGGATCCTGCACACAGAAAGTGACACCCAACTTAACCATGAAAGGACAGGCAGCACCAAACCACAGGAAAAGAAAAAGCAAGACAGTAGAGAGTAACCTCAACTTAGGTACACACAATCAAACCTTCAAACAACTAAGACAACTAAATGACAGGAATCACCACACACCTATCAGTACTAACGCTTAATGTTAACGGACTTAATTCACCCATCAAAAGGCACCGCTTGATGAAATGGATTAAAAGGGAAGATCCAACAATTTGTTGCTTACAGGAGACCCATCTCACCGACAGAAATAAGCATATGCTTAGGATGAAAGGCTGGAAGAAGATTTACCAAGCCAATGGCTCCCAAAAACAGGCAGGAGTAGCAATACTTATCTCTGACAAAGTAGACTTCAAACCTACATTGATCAAACGAGATAAAGAAGGACATTCCATACATATAAAAGGGGAAGTAGACCAAAAGGAAAAAGTAATCATCAACCTGTATGTACCCAATGTCAACCCAATTTCATCAAACATACACTGAAGGACCTAAAAACATATATTAACTCCAACACAGTGGTCGTGGGAGACTTTAACACCCCATTATCATCAATAGATAGGTCATCCAAACAAAAAATCAATAAAGAAATCCAAGATCTAAAATATGCAATAGATCAAATGGACCTAGTTGATGTCTACAGAACATTTCATCCAACTTCTGCACAATATACATTCTTCTCAGCAGCCCATGGAACCTTCTCCAAAATAGATCATATCCTAGGGCACAAAGCAAGCCTCAGCAAATATAAGAAAATAGAAATTATACCGTGCATACTATCTGATCACAATGCAGTAAAAGTAGAACTCAACAACAAAAGTAAACACAAAAAACATGCAAACAGCTGGAAACTAAATAACTCATTACTTAATGAAGAATGGGTCATTGATGAAATAAAAGAGGAAATTAAAAAGTTCCTGGAAGTCAATGAAAATGAAAACACAACCTACTGGAACCTATGGGACACAGCTAAGGCAGTCCTGAGAGGTAAGTTTATAGCCATGAGTGCATATATTAAAAAGACTGAAAGATCCCAAATCAATGACCTAATGATACATCTCAAACTCCTAGAAAAACAAGAACAAGCAAATCCCAAAACAAATAGGAGAGAAATAATAAAAATAAGAGCTGAAATCAACAAAATAGAAACCAAAAAAACCATACAAAGAATTAATGAAACAAAAAGTTGGTTCTTTGAAAAAATAAACAAGATCGATAGACCCCTGGCAAACCTGACTAAAATGAGGAGAGAAAAAACACAAATTAGTAGAATCAGGAATGCAAAAGGGGAGATAACAACAAACACCATGGAAGTCCAGGAAATCATCAGAGACTACTTTGAGAACCTATATTCAAGTAAATTTGAAAATCTTAAAGAAATGGGCAGATTTCTAGATACATATGACCATCCAAAACTGAACCAAGAGGAAATTAATCACCTGAATAGATCTATAACACAAAATGAAATTGAAGCAGCAATCAAGAGTCTCCCCAAAAAGAAAAGTCCAGGACCTGATGGATTCTCTGCTGAATTCTATCAGACCTTTAAAGAAGTACTGATACCAACCCTCCTTAAACTGTTCCATGAAATAGAAAGGGAAGGAAAACTGCCTAACACATTTTATGAAGCCAGTATTACACTTATCCCAAAACCAGGCAAAGACACCTCCAAAAAGGAGAACTATAGGCCAATCTCCTTAATGAACGTTGATGCAAAAATCCTCAACAAAATAATGGCAAACCGAACTCAACAACACATCAAAAAGATTATTCACCACGACCAAGTTGCCTTCATCCCAGGAATGCAAGGGTGGTTCAACATATGAAATTCAATAAACGTAATAAACCACATTAACAGAAGCAAAGACAAAAACCACTTGATCATCTCAATAGATGCAGAAAAAGCCTTTGATAAGATCCAACACCATTTCATGATAAAAGCTCTAAGAAAACTAGGAATAGAAGGAAAGTTCCTCAACATTATAAAAGCTACATATGACAAACCTACAGCCAGCATGATACTTAATGGAGAAAAACTGAAACCATTGCCTCTAAAATCAGGAACCAGACAAGGATGCCCACTATCTCCACTCCTATTCAACATAGTACTGGAATTCCTAGCCAGAGCAATTAGGCAAGAAGAAGGAGTAAAAGGAATACAAATAGGTAAAGAAACTGTCAAAATATCCCGATTTGCAGATGACATGATCCTATACCTTAAAGACCCAAAAAACTCTACTCAGAAGCTTCTAGACATCATCAATAGCTACAGCAAGGTAGCAGGATATAAAATCAACATAGAAAAATCATTAGCATTTCTATTCACTAACAATGAACAAACTGAAAAAGAATGTATGAAAACAATTCCATTTACAATAGCCTCAAAAAAATCAAATACCTAGGTGTAAACCTAACAAAAGATGTGAAAGACCTCTACAAGGAAACCTATACACTTCTGAAGAAAGAGATTGAGGAAGACTATAGAAAGTGGAGAGATCTCCCATGCTCATGGATTGGTAGAATCAACATAGTAAAAATGTCAATACTCCCAAAAGTAATCTACATGTTTAATGCAATTCCCATCAAAATTCCAATGACATTCATTAAAGAGATCGAAAAATCTACTGTGAAATTTATATGGAAACACAAGAGGCCATGAATAGCCAAGGCAATACTCAGTCAAAAGAACAATGCAGGAGGTATCACGATACCTGACTTCAAACTATATTACAAAGAATAGCAATAAAAACAGCATGGTACTGGCACAAAAACAGACATGAAGACCAGTGGAACAGAATAGAGGACCCAGATATGAAGCCACACAACTATAACCAACTTGTCTTTGACAAAGGAGCTAAAAATATACGATGGAGAAATAGCCTCTTCAACAAAAACTGCTGGGAAAACTGGTTAGCAGTCGCAAAAAACTGAAACTAGATCCATGTACATCACCCTATACCACGATTAACTCAAAATGGATCAAGGATCTTAATATCAGACCACAAACTCTAAAGTTGATACAGGAAAGAGTAGGAAATACTCTGGAGTTAGTAGGTATAGGTAAGAACTTTCTCAATGAAACCCCAGCAGCACCACAACTAAGAGATAAGTGGGACCTCATAAAGCTAAAAAGCTTCTGTTCATCAAAAGAAGTGGTCTCTAAACTGAAGAGAACACTCACTGAATGGGAGAAAATATTTGCCAGCTATACATCAGACAAAGGACTGATAACCAGAATATATAAGGAACTTAAAAAACTAAATTCTCCCAAAACTAATGAACCACTAAAGAAATGGGCAAGTGAACTAAACAGAACTTTCTCAAAAGAAGAAATTCAAATGGCCAAAAAACACATGAAAAAATGCTCAACATCTCTAGCAATAAAGGAAATGCAAATTAAAACCACACTAAGATTCCACCTCACCCCTGTTAGAACAGCCATCATTAGCAACACCACCAACAACAGGTGTTGGCGAGGATGCGGGGGAAAAAGGAACCCTCTTACACTGTTGGTGGGAATGTAGACTAGTACAACCACTCTGGAAAAAAATTTGGAGGCTACTTAAAAAGCTAGACATTGATCTACCATATGATCCAACAATACCACTCTTGGGGATAGACCCAAAAGACTGTGACACAGGTTACTCAGAGGCACCTGCACACCCATGTTTATTGCGGCACTATTCACAATAGCCAAGTTATGGAAACAGCCAAGATGCCCCACCACTGAGGAATGGATTAAGAAAATGTGGTATCTATGCACAATGGAATTTTATGCAGCCATGAAGAAGAACAAAATGTTATCATTCGCTGGTAAATGGATGGAATTGGAGAACATCATTCTGAGTGAGGTTAGCCTGGCCCAAAAGACCAAAAATCGTATGTTCTCCCTCATATGCGGACATTAGATGAAGGGCAAATACAACAAGGGGATTGGACTTTGAGCACATGATAAAAGCACACAAGGGAGGGGTGAGGATAGGTAAGACACCTAAAAAACTAGCTAGCATTTGTTGCTCTCAATGCAGAGAAACTAAAGCAGATACCTTAAAAGCAACTGAGGCCAATAGGAAAAGGGGACCAGGAACTAGAGAAAAGGTTAGATCAAAAAGAATTAATCTAAAAAGTAACACCCACGCACAGGAAATCAATGTGAGTCAACTCCCTGTATAGCTATCCTTATCTCAACCAGCAAAACCCCTTGTTCCTTCCTATTATTGCTTATACTCTCTCTACAACAAAATAAGAGATAAAGTCAAAATAGTTTCTGCTGAGTATTGAGGGGGTGAGGGGAGAGGAAGGGGTGGAGTGGATAGTAAGGGAGGGGGTGGGGGCAGGGGGGAGAAATGACCCAAGCTTTGTATGCACATATGAATAATAAAAAATAAATAAATAAAATAAATTTTCTCTCCAAGCCTCCAAAAAAAAAAAAAAAAAAAGAAGAACTATTACAAATACTCCTCAAAGTTCTCCATGAAACAGAAAGGAAAAGCACACTCATTCAGTGAAGCAGTATTTATACTCATTCCAAAACCCAACGGGACACAAACAAAAATGAACTATAAGGCAGTCTCTTTAATGAGCACAGACACAAGAATTCTTAATAAAATACTGGCAAACTGAATTCGACAACATATAAAAAGATCATACACCATGATCAAGATGATTTCATTTCAGGGATGGTTCAACATATGCAAGTCAATAAATGTAATACAGCATTTAAACAGAATCAAGGACAAAAATCACATGATCATCTCAATAGATGCAGAAAAAGCCTTTGACAAAATTCAATATCCTTTCGTGATAAAAGTTCTGAAGAAAGTAGGAATGGAGGAATGACCCTCAACATGCATAGTAAAGGCTATGTGCAACAAACGGCAGCGAACATCACACTGCATGGGGGAAAGCTGAAATCATTTCCTCTAACATCAGGAACAAGACAACAGTGTCCACTCTCCCCATTCTTCTCAATACAGATTTTGGAATTCCTAGCCAGAGCAATAAGAAAAGAAGAAGAAATAAAAGGGGTTCAAATAGGGAAGGAAGACATCAAATTATTCCTATTTGCAGAGGATATCATCTTACACCTAAAAGACCCTAAAAACTCCATCAAAAAACTCTTAGACATCATAAGCACTTTCTGCAAAGCAGCAGAACACAAAATCAATATACAAAAAGCCAGTAGCTTTTCTATATACCAACAATAAACAAACAGACTGAAAACGAAATCAGGGAAGCAATGCAATTTACATCAGCCTCAAAAAAAAAAAAAAAACCTTAGGAATAAACTTAATGAAGGATGTGAGAGACCTCTACAACAAAAGCTATAAATCACTGAAAAAATAAATTGAAGAAAGCATCAGAAAATGGAAAGATCTCCAGTGATCATGGATCAGCAGAATCAATACTGTGAAAATGGCTACATTACCAAAGGCAATCTACATGTTCAATGCGATCCCATCAAAATTCCAATAATATTCTCAAATAGAAAAATCAATCCTAAAGTTCATATGGAAACACGAAAGACCTCTAATAACCAAAGCAGTCCTGAGTAAAAAGAGCAACACTGGAGGTATCACAATTCCCAACTTCAAACTATACTACAGAACCATAGAAATAAAAACAGCATGGTACCAGCACAAAAACAGAAATGAAGACCAGAATAGAAGATCCAGACAAATGCACACAGCTATACCTGTGGACAAAGGAGTCCAAACATACGTTGGGAAAAAAGACAGATTCTTCAACAAATGGTGCTAGGAAAATTGAATATCCACTTGTAGAAGACTAAAGCTAGATCCCTGTGTCTCACCCTGTACTAGTATCAGTTCCACATGATCAAAGACCTTAACGTAAGACCTAACACTGTGAAATTACTACAGAAAGCAACAGGAAAAATGCTGTAACATACAGACATAGGCAGTAACTTCCTGAACAGAAGTCCCATAGCTCAGAAATTAAGAGGAAGGATTGACAAATGGGACTGCATCAAACTGAAAATCTTCAGCACAGCAAAGGAAAGTCACTAAACTGAAGAAACGGTACACAGATTGAAAGAAAATCTTTGCCAGCTACACATCTGACAAGGAATTAACAACCAGAATTTACAGTGAACTCAAAAAACTAAACTCTCAGAGAATCAAAAACTCAATGAAGAAATGGGGAAATGAACTAAACAGACAATTTTCAGAGAAAGAAGTATAACTGGCCAATAAATACATGAGGAAAAGCACATCCTTTGTCATAAAGGTAACACAAATCAATACTGCATTAAGATTTCACTTCACTCCGGTCAGAATGGCTATCACCAAGAACACAAATAGCAATAAATAATGGTGAGGCTATTTCCTTGTTCATGGAAATATAAATTAATCCAACCACTATGGAAAGCAGTATGAAGGCTCCCCAAAAACGAAAAATAGAACTACTGTACCATCCAGTCATACCACTCCCAGGCATAGATCCAAAGGAATGTAAGTCAGAATACAATGCAGACACCTGCTTATTTGTTTTCATAGCAACACCACTAGTAACAGCCCAGCTATGGAAACAGTCTAGATGCCCTACAACTGATGAATGGAGTAAGAAAATGTAGTATTTATATACAATGGAGTAGTATTCAACCATGTGGAAGAAATTGTGTTGTTGGTAGGTAAATGGATGGAACTGGAGATCAGCATGTTAAGCAAAATAAGCCAGGTTCAGAAAGTCAGAGGTTGCATGATTTCTCTCATATGTGGAAGATAAATCCAAAAGATAAGTATATACCCAATACAAGTATGATTGTATAGAGAGAGAACATGTATGTAGAAGTGGGAGTGTTTGAGGGAATTTGAGGGAGGAGGGAGAGGAAAACAGAACAATGTAAAGTGAGTAATAGTGAATTATATTGCATTTGTATGGGATGATTGCATAATGAAACACTATTGAATGGCTGTTGAATAAAAAAGGGGAAGGGCAAAGAAGAGTAGTAGAAGAGGTTAATCTGATTAAATTATATTAATGGATGAAATGCCATGGCAAAACCCCTTTTAACAATGAATATACACTTTGAAAACGAAGGACAGGAATGTAAAACAAGTCCTGTTAGGGAGTCTAGTGGGAAGGGGGAGGAAAATGGAGAGGGTAAACAAGGGTGAATGTGGTTGATGTCATTTACATACTTGTATGTCAGTAGAACAATGAGAGATGTTGAAATCATTTTAAGTGGGGGGAAGGGAGATGAGGGAAAATGATATTGGGGGTGAACCTAATCAAGATACATTATAACCATAAATGGAAACATCACAATGAACCTCCTGTACAACTGATATATGCTAACAAAAACATTCTAAAAAGAATGGACCAAAAGAAACTATACACTTTAAGATGGGAAATGACACATTTGTCCTTGTGAATTATATATACCTGAATTAAACCTTGCCACATTGCCAGCTAGTGACAGTGGTGACAGAAGCTGAGTGTGCACAGGGCTGGCCTGTGTGCCCGTGTGAGATGTGAGATGCTGTGGTGCACTGGCTCCTCACATAAAATGCATCTGGTGGAGTCTACAAGATGGAGAGGAACTTCACTGAAGTAAATTGTCCAAAAGAACTTATGTTGTTTCAGTGGCAAAGCAGCAAGGCAAGATGACAGGAATTATTCGGAGAGTGGGTAAAGAATGCTCATGCTTTCCTAGGTGGCATTGGATCCTCACAGCCATGCTGAGGCACAGAACAGCGCTGCGCTGAGGATTAGGTTAACAGGGGTGCTGCAGAGCTGGAGAGAGGAATGACAGTCAAATGTGCATCACCACCCAGCAGGAAGAGGGCTGAGGAGCTCTTCCTAAATACTCTAGGAGTCACTGCCCTTGGGGAACCTGTTATCTGCAAAAAAACATCCCCTGGCTCATGAGTAGACAGTGAAACCTATCATCATAGGTCCACATGTCGTTGCTGGCCTGGAAATGTAGAGGTGACCTGCATTCCAGGCAAATGAGCCCAAGGGCTGACATACATCGTGCACAGTTCTGAAGAGGGTTGTCTTCATCAGTTTCTGTTATTTGACAAAATGCCTGAAAAACAACTTAAAGGAGGAAAGATTTATTCTGGCCCACGGTGTCAGAGGGTTCAGTCCATATCACATGGCTTCCTTGTTTCTGGGCCTAGGTGTGGTGAGGGCAGGTGGCACAGCAACGTGGTTCAACTCAGAGCAGAAAGGAGGCAGAGATAGTGAAAGGAAGCATCCAAGGATCTTCTTCCTCCAACTAAGCCTGCCTCTTAGTTTCTAACACCTCTCAATAATGCCATCCATCAGCGGACTACTCACTGAAGAGCTTAGAGCCTTCATGACCTACCCAAAAGCCCATTAACTAGCAACCATGCCTTAGCCCATGAACCTTTCGGGTGACACTTCATATCCAAACCACACCAAAGGCAGAGGTGTTGCCATGGGCGGTTAAATCGGTATAGGGCAATTGAGGCCAGAAGAGTTCTGACCGGAGAATAAAGACTGCCTGGAGCTTCACCCTCTAGAAGTGTCTCTTTCTTATGCAGGCCTGACCTGAGTACTACACTGAGACAGGAAAATGGTGAGGACAAGGAAAGGGAAAATGAAAAAAAAACAATAAAACTTTCTGCTTTATGTAACATTCATTCCTGCACACAGAGCTCTGACCTCACAGAGAAACCCCCCACGGACATCTATGTTCTCTACATTCTTGCATTCCAGTCTCACAAAGAGAATTGTAAGCAGCCCTATTAAGGGATGTGACCTTAAAGAAAACATGTTAAAATGTCACTAACAATATCAAACATGTTCCTGTAAATAGCAAATAATTACATACCCTCTAGGTTGGGCATCCCTGTTTAAAAACACAGCATAAGCCAGGCATCAGTGGCTCACGCCTATAATCCTAGCTACTCAAGAGGCAGAGATCAGGAGGATAGTGGTTCAAAGCCAGTCCGGGCAAATAGGACCGCAAAACCCTATCATCTCAAAAAAATCCATCACAAAAAAGGGCTGGTGTTGTGGCTCATGTAGGCCCTAAGTTCAAACCCAAGCACTGAAAAAAAAAAAAAAAGAAACAAACAACAACGACAAAAACCAGCATAAAGACAGCAACCTCAGATAAGATTCTTGGAGTAAGAATCAGGTACAACTGAGTAGCCAGAGGGGCCAGCAAAAAAGACAACCAGTATAGATCAGAATCTCAAAGATGTAGCCCAAAACCTATATATGTCTATTTCATGTCACTACTCTCTCCTTTGAGTGTTACTTTTCTGACTTTCTAAATCTAGTAAATCTAGTCAAATCTTACATCCTTTAAATTTCTTATCCTTAATTTTTTTTTTCTCAGGATTGAGGGTTAAACTAGCTACCTGTCAGGCAGGCTCTCTACCTTGAGACACACCACCAGCCCTTGGTGAGTTGGTTATTTTTGAGATAGGATCTTGCTTTATGCCTGAGCCAGCCTGGACCCTGATCCTATTTGTGCTTCCCCAGTAGCTGAGATGACACGTGCATGACACTGCACCCAGCCATTGATTGAGATAGGGTCTTTCAAACTTTGTGCCGGGGATGGCCTCAATTGCCATCCTCCTGATCTTTGCCTGCCAAGTAGCTAGGATCACAGGCTTCAGTCACTACTCCCAACTTGTGCTAATAATTGTTAAAAACCTAAACCATAGTGTTACAGACTCCAGACTTTTTAGCTTTTCTGGAGATAGACATCAGGGGCTGGCAGAATGGCTCAAGTGGTAGCGTGCCAACCTAATAAGTGTGATATCCTGAGTTCAAACCCCAGTACTGCTAAAAAAAAAAAAAAAAGTTTTTGTGACATAGGCATCTACAAGGAACCAGAAGAAAGTTTGATGACAAAGTTTTTATTAGGGGGGGCTTTGCTTAGAGGAAAAGGGACAAAGAATGAGTGAGGGTAAGGGAGTGGGGGGGAAGTGAGAGAGGGTGGGGAAGGAAGGAGGCAGAGACTGACAACAGGGACAGGAATGGTGCTGCTTCCCCAGGTTGGTGTGGGGAAGGCTTTTAAAGAAGTTGAGGGGGCAAAGGATGACGGTGACGATGCAGAGGTGAGTGCATCATGGCACTGGACAGGTTTAATACATGTCAGTACAGACATCACGTGTTCAAATGTGTACACAACCCCCTCACGTGTGTTTTAGTAGTATAATGAGGGGAAGGTTACGTGGATCACTTTGAGGTTTTTTCAGAACATGCCACTGCTTTTCTTCCATGGCCTTGGCTGGTTGAATCCGTTCCTGGAGGCTTTGTCCTTTTCAACTCTAGCATTCTGTCCCCCACTGCCCTACAGATGAAAAACAGCTTAATGAAAGTTCCAGAATCATAAGCTCGCCAGCCTGTTTGTACAGCTGAAAGTCGTTAGACCTCTGATGGGCTGTACCTCTTTATCTGAACAAACTGAGAAAATAAATCATATTTTCTAAAAAGTCAACATCTCCCAGTAGTCATCATAAAACAATCACATTCTTAGACTTACAGCCATTTACACATTTGTGGTTTCCCACAATATTTCATCTCCTGAGCTGCTAAAAACCTACAGGATGGCCAGGTGCTGCCCATCTCCTGTCCATCCTCTGAAGTCCAGACACAGCCTGAAATGGACTTCCTGGGAGTGGCCCTCCATGGTATGCATGCTTGCTTGAAATAAAAACTCTGATTTGTTCCTTCTCAAGAGTCTCTCGAAAATTCGCAATTTAACCAGGAAACAGAATCTTCCGAGAAACAGAAACCACTACGGAAGGGGCGGACCCACTGAGCAACCCCAGCCTCCAGACTCAGAAAAGCTCCTGCCTTCGCCACAATCATACTTCCTGAACCCTCTTCCCTCACACATCTGTGTCCCCAAAAACCAGGATGCAAAAGGAGCAGCATGAGGTGGCCGTGCTGGGAGGACCCCAGGGCTCAGCTCCTGTGACCACCACAACCACCGTGATCAACATGCCCAAAGACATCTCCCTGCCTGACCATGTGGTCTGGTCTCTGTTCAACACGCTTTTCGTGAACTTCTGCTGCTTGGGCTTCATTGCCTATGCCTACTCTGTGAAGGTGCGTATGGTGCAGGGGTGGGGGGAGTGACAGTCAAGAAGGAGTTTGTGAACCTGAAGCTCCACCACCCAGATAGTACCTGGGATGTGAGTGTGTGAGGGAGACAGAGAGAGAGAGAGAGAGAGAGACAGAGAGAGAGAGAGAAGGAGAGAATGTCTTGGGGAATATCTTGTGGAAGCCACAAGGGGGTCAGACTCAGTCCCCACACCAGCCTAAAGGAATTCTCCCTGAAGCCCATGCCAGAAATGTCCCCTTCACCTTGCACCAGGGGTGAAGCCCCAACCAGAAAGTGGAGCCCAGGTTGTGTGGAAAACACAGAGGGGACTCAGGAGCGACTTTGCTCCCATGGTGGGGTGAGCAGCCCTACTAGGACCCAGGCTGAGTGAGGGCAGGTGGAGGCTGCAGTGGGCAGGGAGGACTCTGGGGATGCAAGTCAGAGCACCTGGCTCTCACCTAACCCACACCAGAGCTCCTCACCATCTGGTCTCCTCCAGTCCAGGGACAGGAAGATGGTGGGCGATGTGACTGGGGCCCAGGCCTATGCCTCCACTGCCAAGTGCCTGAACATCTGCGCCCTGGTCTTCAGCATCCTCACGGCCATCGTTCTCATCATACTTTTTGCCACCAGCTCTCTGGTAGCCTATAAAGCATATGAACAGCAGATGAAGAATCATGGAGGCTTCTAGTCCTGCCATGCCCTCCACCCTCTGTTGCTGACTCTCACCCTAGGGCTGAGGCTCTGACCCACCACCCCAGATTAATGCAGCCGCTCACATCCACACATCTGTGCAAGACTGGATTCAATAAAGTGCACGTGCTTGTGAGTGTGCTGTGACATTTTTGGGGAGGGAGCGTTGCTGGGGACCCCAGCCTGGGCCTGAGACTGAGTCCACCCTCATCCCTGTGTGAGGGGAGCAGGACATGGGCTCAGGTTGGCAGATTTCTGGCTTCCTGCTGTGGGCAGCAGCCGACCAGCATCCTGGGTGGGGTCTTCCTTCCCGGTATTGGACCGCTGCAGGCAGGCTGGTGCTCAGCGTGGCCAACGTTGACCCCATGCCCCCGGAACCCCAGGAGAGGGTGCAGAGGACCTGACCCAGGGAGTCCAGGTTCAGGGTGGGACCCAGACACAGAGGTGTCCTCTGCGCTGTGTGGTGGCCTCGAGGTGTGGGGATCTGGATTTTCACGGGCTGACGGAGCACACGGCCCGCTGCGGCTCTGAGCTGGGAGCTGGGAGCTGGGGAGTCTGTGCTGCCCCTTCCCCGTGGCCACCCCGCACCCCGCTGTGAACCGACCCTCCCTCCCCCCCGTCCCCGCAGCTCTCAGGTTTGTTCCAGGGGCCCCAGGGTGGGCGGTGCAGCGCTCCCTGTCCACGCAGGGGTCCACTGCGCGCTCAGGTCACCCGAGCTCTGACCCTCACTGTGGGCCTCGGATTCTCCCCTAGCGTCCGCGGGATCCGTCCTGCAGTTCCTTGCTTCCTGAACTGCCATGGTGGGTTTTAAATGAATCCAGAACGCCGGGGCCGCTGGGTGGGCCCTAGGCTTCCGGGTGTGCTAGTGGGGAAGGGCAGGGGCTTCAAGCAAGGGCAGGGCTAGCTCGTAAGAGGAAGGGGTGGGGGGCACTCTGCAGGCCCAAGGGTTTGGGACCTCTGGCTCAGGATAGCAAACCCTCCTCCATGTGTCAGGACCCCAAGCTTTTCCTCCAGTCCAGACTCTGGCAGAGCAAATCTGCCCAGGGCGGGAGTTTAACCACTGGAGTCTCATCAAAGGAGTCTCTCCACCCTACTGGCAGCAGGGACAATGAGAACACCTGCCCTTTTCTTGCCTGAACTCCATTCCAAGGTCAGATGATATCCCATGCTATTTTCAGATATTTGATTTTGAGATTTGCATACACAACTCTGGGCAAATCCTCTCTCTACAGTAATGAAAATGGATGCCCAGTGAGCAGCAATTCTCTACCCACCGAAGCCAGTTGTCTCCCCATTGGAAAACAACTGGCTCTACTATAGTCCTACCCATGGGGTGTATCCCAGTATAGACCCTGCAAGACCTGCCTTTCTTCTGGGCCCCAGAACAGTGCCTTTGAGCATCATCATGAGGGTGGCCTATCAGCAAACAAGAACCCCCAAGCCTACTGCAGAATCCCAGAGTTAGGACATGCATTAGACACAGCTGTGGGTGACCAGAAGACATGGGTTGAATCTGCAGGAAAACACTAGGACAGAGCTGTGAACTCCAGGCTGAAGGGCCACTGAACTCAGGTATAGGTATGATGGAACCTTACTTCAGAACCCTCCTGCAACCTGGTGAGTCACATGGGAGGAAGGCACCACCCCCACAGTGCACTGCCCAGGTTGGAGAAACAACTTACACCAGTGCCCAGGTCCTCACAGAGCTGAGTGGAGCTCCTCCACTCAGCATGGCCAGCATTTCAGGTTCAAGGGATGGGCCCTTAGACTTCAGGATATCTCCACTGTCTAAAGGTTTTAGGTCTGACATTTGGTTTCTTCAGTGGACCTATAGCTAAAGACTGCCCCTCTCATAGGTAGGACAGAGCAGAAGGTAGGATGAGAAAGGAAGGTCTGCAAGGACCAGGGCTCCATCAGCTGCCCTAATGGTGCCCACTCTCAACCAGCTATGGGGTGTAAAGGACAAATGCTGCTCTGTGGCTCTACTCTTTTCCCCCAGAAGTTTCAGTTCCTCAGAAGTTTCCTTTTCCTGAATTTTGGCTTCATGAGAATTGTCTGGGTACTGAGGGATCAGATCTAAAATCGTGAAGCTCATGGAAGGAGGATAGAGAGTCAGGGGAGGCTTTCTCTGCAGAAACCTACCTTAGACTCATATCAGGGTATTGCCTACTTCCTGTTTTTGAATGATGGTCCAGGGGACTTTTCCAAGCCTGAGAGTCTCCCATGTCCACGCCAACAGTTGCAGCACCTCACTATCCATGTTCAGGGCCCCAGCCAGGCACCCCCACACACAGCCCTCCATTTTCTAGCACTCAGAAAGAGCCCCACAGCCCACCCCTTATGGTCAGAGTAGCCTCTGCTGAAATCCATCTCCCTTCCCTGGGCTGAAGCTCCTGCTACAGGTAGGGTTTGGGGAGAGCTGAGTCACACCATCTGTCCTGGATGCAGGTCAGAGACCTAGTGGCCAGTGGTGCCAGTCCCTATCCAGGCCTGTGGTCGGAGACTCTGGTGCTGGCTGGGTGAACAGGGACTGTGATGGGAACTGGACGATTCCAGGTCACATGGCAGCAACCTCAGTGCTCAGGACCAGCAGATGTTTCCATGCCACTTGAGAAATTCAGCCATTGTTGAAGTCACGTAAGAGAATGACAACAGGGAACTCTAAAATCTGTCCTCCGTGAAAGCCATGAAGGACCTCACATAACTGTCAAAAAAATCACCAAAGTTCTTGTGTGGTAAAGAACACACAACAAAGCACTTGCCAGCTTAGCCATATTTAATTGCCCAACTCAGGGGCCTCACATAGCTGTTGATTTCCCCACATTTCAGTGTGTGGGAGGATGGATCAAAGAAAGGGCTGACAGAGCCTAACTCCAGAGATTCACATCCTCTCTCGTGAGATCAGGTTCAAAGGCAGGGCCCTGGAAACCTGGAGCCTCTGGGGTCCACTCTGCTCCTGCCATCTCATTATTCTGGTAAGACTGTGCAGCCAGAAGGTGCCTCTCTGGAAAAAGCTAAGGTTCAGGGCTCACCCTATGAGGTGACCATCATTCAGTCAGGCACAAGATATGATAGGCAAGTGACCAAAAACAAGTAGAAACCAGTGACCAGATACAGAGTGGCCAGGTGACAACAGGCAGTACTGGCAAGGGAGGCTGCCGCCATGCCTTTGGCTTCTGGCTACAGGACACTCTGTGCAAGAGAACTATCAATAAACGTGAAGGAAGCCGAGGCTGAAATGCGTTTCTGGGTGGAGCTCATCCTGCTTCAGCCAAGAGCGTGAGTAGGGAGGAAGCTGGTCCCATCCAGCCCAGCCCTGAGGCAGACCCTGGCCACCTGCCACACACTTCAAGTTTCCCTTTTGCTGAAGCGTTGGCTAAGCAGAATGATTGTGCCACAGCTGTCTAGAACATGTTTAAGAAATACAGGATGGAGTCACATAGGAAGGAAACCAAGAAGATAGAACAAGATCCCAAAATACCTGTAATTCTATGAACTGCATTGCTGGAGCACCTCACTTAAAAGTCTAAGTCCACACTTTCAGTGCACATACAGTGATGAGGAATGGAAACAGCCAGAGACTAACCCCAGTGACGATGTAAGTATTTAACACAGATCTCTGAGGAACTAATAGAAACAACCACATAGAAAAAACATTTAAAACATCAGCAGGAACACTGGGGGTCAGAACTAAACAACAAAACTTAGTTGGCTCTATCAAGCATATACCTTGTCACAAGCATAACAAAATAAGCATATATTTATATGACAAATAAATAAAATATATATAATAACAGTGTATTTGAAATGCTGAGGAACTGTATAATTGTGCATTTGCTTGATGTAAAGCAAATCTTAATTTCATTTGCTTAAAAATATCACAGAATGTTCTATTATCACAGTGAAATTAACTTTCAAATCATGAAAAAGATAGTAGGGGGACAGTTTAATAGTGAATATGTATCCATATGTCCCCAAATTGACCAATATAGACATGTAAGTATGTAACAATACATCCCCATGTAGATCACAGAGACATGTGAATATGTAACCATACATCCCATATAGCTGAAGTGTTAAAGAAGCAGTCTTCTGACTAAAGTTGCATATAAGCTTAATCTGAATAGCAGGTGCATGAGTAGAATTAAAGCACTGAGGAAATAGGTGAAATCACATCACTCATATGTATTGGAATTGAATCAACTCGCACAGTA